>NW_017670552.1:0-60406 GCF_001879085.1 Nicotiana attenuata | reverse complement strand
CCTTCTTCTTCTTGGGGGCGCTCCGACCTGCCAACACGAGTAAGTCAGGTAACAAAACCTAAGGGAGCTTCCAAACCAAGGCCGAAGAATTACCTGACGGGCCGTACTGTTGAAGAAATGCAGCCCAGGTACGGCATTCCTCCGCATAAGGTATCAATCTTTCCACCCACGATTTAACACTGTCAATAAACTGGGGTGGAGAAGCCCTCGCTCAAAAAAAAAATCACAGTGGCCGAATGGTCAAGGTCACGAACAGTCATGAATTCTGCAATAAAGGTACTCACGTTCTGGGTTCCATCTTTCCGGGAATCCTTCAGGGTTAGACACCAGGTGCTCCGTTCTGATGTAGAAGTACCTACGCCAGAAGAGGCGGTTGGCCTTGTCGTCATACTTAACTACCAAACCCTTCGTGCCACGGCTTTTCAATTGCAACATGGTACCCCTCAGGTAACCAGGGCTGAATAACTGTAAAATACGATGAACTGAGACGCCGCACTCAGCCTTAGCTGCGTACGTGGTTAGAATCCTGCACACCTTCAAGGTGTAAGGAGTAAGCTGAGACGGACACACATTGAAAAAACGGCAAATCTCCTCCGCTAGAGGGTAAATCGGGAGACTATAACCGATCAAAAACGGGTACTCGTAAAATGTGCAGTACCCAGGCCTGTGCACATTGGCATAGTCCATCCCAGCCGGAGCCATTTCCACATGGTCCGGAATGTTGTGTGTCGCTCGAAGGTTGCCTAGATGAGATTGCAATAAATCACTATGCTCCCTGGGAAGGGCTGGACTTTTCTTTTGAAAATCCTTTCGAATATGCATTTCCTTTGGGAGGACGTTGTCTACAGTAAGGGGAACGAGGGTCTCTTTCACTTCCTCCTCCTCACCGCCAGAGGAAGGCGGAACCCTAGATGGGTCAGTGTCCTTGGTCTTTTTACCACCTTGACGACGTTTTACCATGATGATTCTGTTGGGGAAATAAGGCACTAACGACGAGAAATATGACTTCAAAGAAGTGGAGGAGTCTCACACGAAATAACGGTTACAAGAAAGAAAGGCAAAGAAGTAAACCAGAAAATGTTTTCCAAAGGTTCGAAAGATGAATCAGATTGAACCTCTCCCCCATTTATAGGGTTAGGTTGCGCAGAAATCGAAGAGTCATGATTCAAAACGTGCGCGGTAAACCAAAATATCACATCATCCTTTGAACCGCCTCTGGAGTAAGTATAATAGTGACGCATACAGGCGATGACGTCATTCCGAAAAGGAAGCCACGCGTCAGTGGCTCAACAACGTCATATATTTCACCTCATGCACGTTGCCGCCCCAGGTCGAGGTCAAATTCTCCTAAGGCGAGGTTTGCATTTCCGCCCATTGAAGACACCTACCGAATGCGTCTCCAACAAACGGAGGGACTAACTGTATAGGGTCAAATTTGACTGTCAACGTCTCTACGCCAATGGGTACGCCCAGTGAGTATACGTCAACTAACGTAAGGGTACGACTTGGACGTGGGGACAAAAGCGACATCGTTTAAGACTCAGTGTCTTCACTAGGAAAACGTTACCTATTTTTGTATCTTTTTGATTATTTCGAGGGAGGTCTCCTACTATATAAGGGAGACCTTCACATTGTAAAAGAGGATTCTGGAAGAATACAACTCTCTCATTTTCTCCTACTCTCTCTCTATCTCTATCTCTAACGAATACTTTCTCTTGAGTTCATATTATCATTTTACACTATTAGATCTACAACAACAACTTCATTTTTCATCTCTAGGTCTATTATATTTGATTACGATTTACCCTTTCCTACTTTTGATTGTTTTTAAGCTTGCAAAGTATATCGATAACTTTTGAGCCAAACAACTACCATCAAGATATTCCCTCATCGGTAACACTTATTAGTTAATTATTTTATTCCCTAATGTAGGAGTAATAGGAACCAAAACTACCATTGTAAATAGTTTTCCACGGCAACTTTTAATTCACTGTTTTATGTCTAATTCTAGTTCACTAGTCATTGTCACGTTATTGTTTCCTATTGTCATCATTACTAGTTGGCCAAAATAAGTTATTAAAAAAAATATACAAGAATTAGTTGTACCTGAGCAAAGGAAATTTCCTCTCCTTTGTTGGATAAAGAGAGGAAGCAACAAGCAATTTGCTCCTCGGTAAACTCTTATTAATGTTGTCAATGGAAAAATAATTCCAAGCATCTAAATCTCTTAATGTACCGCGGCCAATTCTTATCCCGAAACCTTTTTATTTAGGGAAATTACCAGCTATGTCCATTTATAAGTAGTTCATTACAAAAATTGGCCAATTGATAAAATATTATTAATATTAGCCAATTAGTTATTTGTAGCAAAAAATATCAAATTTGTGCTTTGTTTTGAGTGGGTATTATTAGAATAGATTGGGCACAACTTAAGAAGCTTGAATCTCAGTTTTGGGATGATTTGGTGAAGTTTTTAGGTGGTTTGAATTGAAAATTCGAAGTAAAAGCTGAACATGAAAAAAAATGATATGTGTATCACACTGTGTATCATTTATGTATACATATGTATCATATTTGTATCAATTGTGTATCACATGTATATCCATGTATACCTGTGTGTGTGATACATGTTTGATACATGTGTCGCAGAAGACTTTTTTTATCTCGATTTAATTACGAATTTTGATACAAAACCAATCCAAATCACCTCCAATCTTCCTCAAATTTTGTATATTGACTTATCTATATATTTTCAATGAATTTCAACTATACCCATTGAAAAAATTCCTATTTTGTTTAGATTTTTGGAATATTGTATATATTTTTATATTTCATTGCCTTATTTGCTACCCTGTCCATGAAATTTCCTTTCCGTCTTGTATCTAATATTGCTAATCACGCTTAAAAATATGGAAGGTGATTTTTGCATGTGATTCTTTGAGAGAAAGAACCCTATTATTTGGTTTTTCAATTTTTGTTGGCTAGTTTTGGTAAGTCTATGACTAATGGCTAGAGGTTGGTAAGTTGAGATTTATTTGGGACATTTATGTAAGTTTCCCTTTTATTTATTTACTAGATGAGGAAAGGCCCGTATACGGGCCTAACATTACAATTTTATTAAAATTATTATTTGTTGGTGTTTAATTAATTAACTTTTATGGTTTAAAAAGCTATATTTTTAAAAATTACTCTTGAATATAAAAAAAATTTAGTTTGAAATCGTCTTCAAATAGTATGGATAGATGAAAATCATTTAATTTTTGTTTTCAAATTGCTTTAAGATAGTATGGGTAAATGTGAAAATCTTCTAAATATCGATACTTCTTTTTGTTGTTGTACTATTTAAAAATTAATTTTTTTTCTCTATGGAAACTTCTATTTGAATAAAACAAAATTAATAATTATCCAAAATGAGAAAAAGATTGGAAATGAGCATTTGCACTCACAAACAGTCTAATCAACACATGCATAGTGCATTTAAAGGACAGTTGTGGCTAGAGGAATATGGGGTCCACGTGTATTTTGTATTTAAGAAATGCAAACATGGAATTTTTATAAAATGACATATATGTCCTTGATCAACCATCTTTCCTTTTCTATATAATAGAAAATTTGGTTTGCCTCCTCTAATAAATAAAAACCCTTAGTACCTATTTTCTCATCTTACACGTGGGATTCACAAGGTGGGGCTAGGCCCATTAGGTTCTTTTTTTGTTTATTTAATTATTCATTTAACACCCTACTAAGTTAATTAATTTATCAACAATCATATGTGATACTTGTAAATTTGGTCTTACTAGCAAATTAATAGTACACTATTTTATATATATAAATATATAACTCTCACTTACTAGCTTAGTATTTGACCCAATAGCTATAAATAATAATTGATTCTCTAATCCAATAATTAATAAGTATATTAAGATATTTCGGGTTATTACAGTTCGAGAAATACGCCGCTAAGGCCCTCGAATTACGGATAACAATTCAGAGGAAAGAATCAAGGGATAAACAGAGTTGTAATCCGCATGTTTATCAATAATTTTTTTTTATTTATAGTTGTTTATAATAGCAGTTTTAATTTCTGCACAAATTTATTTGGCAAACACTATGTTAAGTTGAATATGTTACATTTGCATCTTATAAAACCAACTCTATGAAATATGGTATTTAAGGCTTGAAACGATATGGGATTTCCCATATTCGAACGACTCTAACTTTGAGATTCTATTGCATCGAGTTGCTCAAAATTTGGTTGATTTCATGAAGTGTTGTAGCCATATTTGCAAAGTTTTGTATTTTGCATAGAGAAAAAAGGGAATGAAAAAAGAAAATAAAAGGAGGAGCCGACGTTTGGGATATTTTCTAAGTTATGAAAGTTAGGTTTTGATGTCCACGTTTGGGAGTCCATCTCCATGTTAACTGAACTGGAGTAATTATATTTTTTGGATTTTCAGGATAAATATTTTTTTAAAACTGCCCAAAAACGTGGCACTCCATCGCTTAAAAAACTTAATCAGTAATTCAGTGAAATTTTGTAAGTTGTTTTCTATTTTAAATATTTTTCGAATTTCTAAATTTATTGGAGGTTTGTCCTAAAATTTGATACATGTTGATATTTTATTGTGATACTTGGAATAATCACATTGATATGCTTCTGCTTTTCTATACCATCCATTTTAACTTATAGCCCGTTTGGCCAAGCTGCAAAAATCAGCTTATTTTGAGAAGTGCTTTTTTTTAAAAGTGCTTTTCTCAAAAGTACTTTTGGTGAGAAGCAGTTTGTCTTTGGCTAATTAGTTTGAAAAGCACTTCTGAGCAGCAATTAGTGTTTGGCCAAGCTTTAAAAAACTGCTTCTAAGTGTATTTTTCTCAAAAGTGTTTCTCAAAAAAGTGCTTTTGGAGAGAAGCTACTTTTTTCTGCTTCTCCAAAACTTCTGGTTCTCCTCAGAAGTACTTTTTTTCCTTCCAAAAGTTTGGCCAAACACCTCAATTTTTGGCCAAAAGTGTTTTTGGCCAAACAAAAAGCACTTTTGGCCAAAAAGAAGCTTGGCCAAATAGGCATTTAGATTACATATTTTGCTTTAAAATATTTTTATAATATTTAAAAAAAATATTTTAACATTTCGTTTGACTAACTTTTCAAACTTTTTTTATTATATTATAATGAGAAAAATTGTAATTTATTATACTTTTTATATAATTATAAAATATTAAAATTTTAATTTTTAAAATATTGAGTTGAACTAATTTAATTTAGCATTAAATTTTAGTTAAATTGACTCTTATCAACTAAATGTGTCATCTAAATTAAAATGGGTGTAATAGATTTGGAAATCAAGGCCCACGATTCACAATAGCTTCGTTCTCACCGTAATCTGCTGGAGAAGCAGCTGAACTTCACCGATTCCATCACATTTCTGCTTCAACATTCATGGTATGTCCCTCTCTTCGGTCTCTATCTTTTTTACTTTTTTTTTTGGCTACCCAAATCGAAATGAATTTTTTTTTTTTTTTTTTTTGTGAAAAAATGCCTTAGATGCATTTTGATGCCTCCTTCGTTTGTTCGTGTTTTTTGTTGAAGGATTTTGATTGCGAATTGATAAATTCAAAGATGGGGTTTAAGGTTAATGTTTAACTGATTGGTAATGGCCATTGTATCCTATATAGAAGTATGAGAAGAAACCCTAAATTACATTTGAGTATATTATAGCTTATGCAAGTTGGTATTTTGAACCTAAATTCCTAACCAGAACTCCTAAATTCATATTCCCAGTAGCTTCTTTTCTCTGTGTGTGTGTGTGTTTTACGAGGAATTTATGTAGTCTGCACTTGTACTTGAAATGAAGCCTTTTCAAGGAAAGCAATTCTCTTTTCAGGAAAAAGAAAAGATTTTTACTTTATTACTTTGGAAGGCTTATGTATTTTTATGTAAATTAAATTACTAGTACCTAAACTTTGAAAACAGTGTAGTTAGAGATGTCTTCCTCCTGAATTTCCTCCCCTTCATGGACAAACACATACACACCAAAAAGGGAAAAATTGTTTTTGTTTCTTCCTTTTTTAACCCCATTTCCTTTAGTATCAGGTTGTAGCAGTTAAGTTTGTGAATAGTTTTGTGCTCTCTTGATCTTATGTTTGCATTCTATAACCTGCTTTTCGTGAGTTTGGAAAAGTATACCCCATCCGAGGCCCAGGAAAAGAGGAGGGTTGTGGAAGATCTGCTAGAGCAGTTGAGACTGAGTATTTTGCGATCATGATGCATAGACCCATGCATGCACTTATTGCAGTACAATAAATTCTTTTACCTTGTCAGAGGAAGGGAGGGAGGGAGGGACCTAACTAAGATGAATCATCTGAATACTGAAGAATAGAATGGGACAGATACATAGTATTCAGATTGCAGACCTAATGTAGTTTTAGAGTGAGTATAGTTGATTAATTGGTTGAATCCTCTCTCTTAGTTTTTGAGGCTGCCTATTAATCCCTATATTTGGTTTCGTAATCCTCTTTCTCTTACTACTTAGATTTGGTCAAAAGGAAGGTGAAACAGTATGGATAAATGTTGCTCAACAGTTCACCGCTTCCTGTGCAATATGTCTTACTTTGTACAAATCCCTACTTGAATTCTGATCAGTGTCTGCAGATATTTGATGCTTGAAGCAGAAATATCTGCTGCCACTGGAGTGGGCGGGCACAGTTTCGCTTGAGCTTGCCAATATCTACACCTCTTGTTCTATGTTGCCTGATCAATTATAGCCCTACTGTGTGCTGATGGACATATTGATTGAGCAATAATTCGATGCATCCAATTTAAAAAGATTCCCCCTATAACTTGTTGCACCTGTCATCTTCATCTTAAGTAGTTAAATGCAACCACCTTTGTGATAATATGTGGACCTAGATTTACAAGTTCTTGTGTTGTAGATTTTGATGTTTATCTTAATGCTAATAGTTCTGTCTCTTCGCAACTTTATCGGTATGATCTGTATAGTTTTGAGAGGTCCGGTCTACACTTTCACAACCCATATATTGAAGTCAGCATTTTATGAAGTATCTTTTCTTCATGTGCACATTCCAAAACCATCTTATAGACTGTTTCCAAACCATGGCTACCAAGCCATAAAGCCGTGATACGGGTAATCAGTTGCTTTCGTTTCCTCTACTAGTGCTTTGCTGAAGAAAGTCTTTTGATTTTCTATAGTTTTTTTGCCCGCCGATTTGGTAGCTAAGAGAGTGATGACATAAGTAAGAAGGTGGTACAGATAGACTTCTTGTCCCTTGTTCTTCTTCTTGGTGGTATGCACTAGCTAACTAACTAAAACAATAAGAATATATTCGTTGCATCTGTATTTTTTAGAGTTTGACGGAAATTAGGAGTCTGTTAAGGATAGCAGCTTCCTCCATCTTTCTACTATAGAAGAAGTGCATGGGCAAGGGCTGAAGGAAACACTTGAAAGGGTTTCGACTATCGGTTTCAGTCCTTACATATGGATGACTGAACAAAAAAAGCTTGTGAAGGAATTGACCCAAAAATAATATCAATTAAATTATCAAATTGTTGAACAATTTGGTAGTAGCAGGAAGAGAATGATGAACTGTTGCTTCTGTTTTTTGTCAATATTGCTTTTTATGCTTGCTCAATCTCTTGTCTGTTATGAGGGTAAAATTACTGACTTGTGTCATGTTCTTCTCACAGGCACCTATAAACGGCATTCTTTCTCTGCAAAGGACTGCATTAGTACTGCGTTCTAGTGAAAGATGGGGCCTATATGGTAGGTTATTTAGCACTCAGGCTGCATCAACTGCTAGCAACCCCCAACCTACTCCACCACCTCCACCTCCCGAGAAGACTCACTTTGGTGACCTTAAAGATGAGGATCGTATTTTCACAAATCTCTATGGATTGCATGATCCTTATCTTAAAGGTGCTATGAAGCGAGGTGATTGGTACAGAACAAAAGACCTTGTCCTCAAGGGTTCTGACTGGATCGTGAATGAAATGAAGAAATCTGGTCTTCGAGGACGTGGTGGTGCTGGTTTTCCATCTGGTCTCAAATGGTCCTTCATGCCAAAGACAACGGATGGCCGTCCTTCATACCTTGTTGTCAATGCTGATGAAAGTGAACCCGGAACCTGTAAAGACAGGGAAATCATGCGGCACGACCCACACAAGTTGTTGGAAGGCTGTCTGATTGCTGGAGTGGGGATGAGGGCTAGAGCTGCTTATATTTATATCAGGGGAGAGTATGTGAATGAAAGGAAGAGCCTTGAGAAGGCTAGGAAAGAAGCCTATGAAGCTGGATTGTTGGGGAAAAATGCTTGTGGAACTGGATATGATTTTGACGTATATATTCATTTTGGTGCCGGTGCCTATATTTGTGGTGAAGAGACAGCTCTTCTGGAGAGCCTTGAGGGGAAACAAGGGAAACCAAGACTGAAGCCTCCATTTCCAGCTAATGCAGGACTTTATGGTTGTCCAACAACTGTCACAAATGTTGAAACAGTTGCTGTTTCACCAACCATCTTAAGGCGTGGGCCAGAGTGGTTTGCTAGTTTTGGCCGGAAGAATAATGCTGGGACAAAGCTGTTTTGCATCTCAGGCCATGTAAACAAGCCCTGCACGGTGGAAGAGGAAATGAGTATTCCCTTGAAGGAGCTGATAGAGAAGCACTGTGGCGGTGTTCGTGGAGGTTGGGACAATTTACTTGCTGTTATACCAGGAGGTTCATCTGTTCCTCTGATTCCCAAGAACGTATGTGAGGATGTACTAATGGATTTTGATGCACTCAAAGCTGTGCAGTCAGGGTTGGGGACTGCTGCTGTAATTGTCATGGACAAGTCAACTGATATTGTAGATGCAATTGCAAGACTCTCGTACTTCTATAAGCACGAGAGCTGTGGTCAATGTACACCATGTAGGGAAGGCACAGGGTGGCTTTGGATGATCATGGAAAGGATGAAAGTAGGTAATGCAAAGTTGGAAGAGATTGACATGCTCCAAGAGGTGACTAAACAGATTGAAGGGCATACCATTTGTGCGTTGGGTGATGCTGCTGCTTGGCCAGTGCAGGGTCTCATTAGGCACTTTAGACCAGAGCTAGAAAGGAGGATCAGGGAGCATGCAGAGAGGGAGCTACAACAAGCTGCTGCTGCTTGATTTCAGTTAAAAGGTTGGTTTTCTTCTTTTTTTTTAAGTTAAAAGTTGGTTTTTAAACCTTTCGGTTACGTTTATTCTATAATATTTGGTAGTAACCATGAATCCTCCATGTGATAAAACATCCTTCTAAAAAGTTGTGCCCTATTCAGTAAACTACTTTTTCTTTATATCTCGGTCCTTTTTTGGGAACAAATGGGTCTTTTTGATGCTCTTATTATTTGGGTTATTAAATAATATTTAAACTACAAAGTACTCCCAAGTTATTTGGTGTGCTTCTTACATGCGGGCATGTTTTGCCCTTCCTTTTAATGAAATTTATTACTTTACCAAAAAAATACAAAGTACTCCAAGGTAAACCTCTCAGGAAGTTCTGTCATTTGTCCTTTTGTAGTATTACTGACCTCTCCTTTGCCAATGCAGATCTTCAATTATATAGTAATGACAAAGCAGTATTTTTGTGCCAACTTTTCCTTTACCCAACCCATAAAAAGCAACTCATATAAGAGAAATAAAGAAAAAAGAAGCAGCACATTTCAAATGCTGCCCAGTCATATCACCGGTACTTCAGTGGATTACTGGATTTTACATGACAACCCTGTGCATGGGAATGTGGTGTTCTTTGAGTCTTGAAATATAGGAACAACAATAAAGCCAGAAGGATGCGACTGTAATATAGAGCTGATTGAACGTAGCAAAATGATTGAAGCAGAACAGAAATCTTAATCTTTTACAAGTTCCTTCTTCATGTATGAAGTTAAGGATATCTCTCGTCAATAGTCATTTTATTGTATTGCGACAGAGTCACTGTAACCAGCTCTTAGCCTTTTGGCAATATTAAGCAGTGACATCTAATTTGGAAGCATACACGCTTTACCCACTCCAATCATTGTTTGTATATCATTGTAATAAATTGGTTCCCCTAGGCCCTACCACACCCCTACTAATCCCCCCTTGCTTATTGTCTCCATCAAATAATGATTTCTATGCACCAGCTTGGGTATGTTACATGTACTTGTCATAGCTATTTAATAATGGTTTCGTTTCTCCTTTTTTCAGTTTGCTGTTTGATACCATGGAATAAATTTTGAAGTACCAGATATATGGAAGTTGGAGGGAAAGCAGGAAGCAAAGACAGCTGCTTTTTTCCCCTTATTGTCAAGCTTGTGTAAACTATTGTTACATTGTTGGTACAATGGGTAATTCATGTTTCAGAGCTAATACATCTAGGGGTCGTTTGGTAGCCTGTATAAGGATAATAATCCTGGTATAAAACTATGTTTTGATTATACAGCGTTTGGTTGTGATTTTCAAATCCAGCAAAGTTAATCCATGTATTGATTTTATACATCAATCTCTGTATAATTTTATCCCTGATGCAGGGTGGAATAACTAAACATGTATAGCTATACCTGGATTAATATTCACAGAGACCAAAATATCCCTTATTTAACACATTTCATCTCTGGCGCCTTCAATCCAGAGGCTTGTGTAACAGTCGGTTCAAGTCCTCCGTTCCAATTTCATACCTTTGCAATTTCTCTAAGGTTGTATTGTTGACATACTTCATATTCTGCAGGAAAGTGAAGAGTAGAATTTGTGGGGTAACTGCATTTTCGGAGGATGAGAATATATGCAGTTTACATATGTTGCATTGGCCAAGTAGCTATGTAAAGTAAGACAAATAGGACTTATAGAATACGATCATGTTCTTCTTCTGGTGGTTATATCAAAAGGCAAATCTGCAAATTCATAATGGTAATTTGTAGCCGATGGAATTGGTGTAAGATCTCTTTAGGACGCATCTAAGCTCTTACTGCAAAATTGTGGTTGGTCTTTGCGCACATCTAGCCCTCTTTGAAGCGCGTTCACCAAGAGTTTATGCTTCTTTACATTTTATGTAACCACATTTGATTGTAAACGGAATATAAGAAAGAAAAACTAAGTTTTGAAACAATGTTAGTCTTAAACAATCCTTAAGAAAGAAAAATGAACTATTGAAACATTGTAGTGTAGTCTTGAATAAGCCTTAAAAACAAAGAAAAGCTAACTTTTGAAATATCATAGCTTTAAATAATCCACGTAACATTTTTGTGGCTATAAAATCTTAAAATTAAAAAGTTCAAATTACAGTTATTTTTGAATCTACAACGATATCATTCTTTTTTTAACAGACTTAAAAAGGAAAAAGCATCATATAAAATGAAACAAATTGAGGAAAGTATTGTGAAACTCTGCACCCTTGCATATTGCATTAAGTTGATTTTAGAGGTGATAACTTGTTAGTATTAAATAACATTTTCCCATATATGGGAAAATGGCAAAATTATCCTCATACTCTATGATAAATAGTTCATATCTACCATCAAAGGATGTGGTGCAGTGGATGGGACTGCTCCTCCCTTAACCAGAGGTCTCGAGTTCGAGCCCTGGGTATGAAAAAATCCTTGGTAGGGAGCGTCCCCCCCCCCCTCCCGAATGGGGCCCTACGCGGCATGAATCCGAATATAGTCGGGCTCCAATACGGGTACCGGACACCTGGTGGGAAACCAAAAAAAAAAATAGTTCATATCTATTCTCCATTATACTTTCCATCCAAATTTAACCCCACTGTTAGGATAGTAAACAAATTTGCCCCAAGCCCTAATGTATGCCCATCAGAGCATTGGGACCCCTCAGTTAAAAATGCCACATAATTAACCTCAGCGCCCCCAATACCTGTCTTCCCCTTCGTTCTTCTTCCACCAGCAGCTCCACCACCCAAAAGCCTCAATTTTTCACCACAACAAAAGAGCTTCAAAACCAGAATTAATCAATAATTTTCACCCCCAACAGTATAACCAAGTAACTTAGATGGTTAAATAATATATTTGAGCACATTGCAATATTTTATTTAACTTGTTAAAATTTGAACTAAATTGCATTTCTAGGAAAAGCTATCCATGATCTCATAACATTATCCAGCAGAATTGCATGCAATTTCACAACATTTAGATTGGGACACAACATGATGCTTAGACTACGGAAAACAGAACCATAATTTAAGCAATTAATTCAAGTAGTGATTCACTACTCTACATCACTTACTTTCGACCAACATAATAATTGTTTTTTGATGAACTAGACTAACATTACAACTTAGTAGTACTTTGTCTCCCTATTTACTCAAATTTCATTTTCAGCCTATACAAAGGATGGTGAGAGTAAAAAGTCCGGCAGTGATCTCTTTAAAGGAATCCCACAAAAGGGACACCAAGGTTTTGGATGTTCATCCTCAGTGGTAGACTTACTGAAAGACTTGAAATCTGAAGGATATCCCGGCATTTTGAAAAAGGATGCAGGGGCTAATGTTGAAGCCCATCTCTGACAGTACATGCAATGCCATACAGGTTCAATTGGGCAGATACGCATAGAAACACAACATCGGAATAATTTATGGCTCCGACCATTTCCGGTATCGCACTTCACCCCGTGCAGACGGCGAAATCTGGAGAGTCAAATGGAACTGATGCTGAGCAGAAACAACATTCCTCCTCCTCTACATATTCATAGATGGAGGGAACTTGACTGCAAAAATAAGAGACATAGTGAGTCAGAATCAGCAATATCCACATCAACATATTACATATATTTGTCACAGTCAACTTGAATGCTAATCGGCAATAGCTACAGAATAAACGATCAGTCTAAAGAAACAATTACTAACACACATTAAATTCAAAGTTTCATCATTAACAACGTAGAGGTTTTGGTTGCATCAATGCGTTTTTTTTATGCTGGCAATGTGATATTAAACCCTTGATCAACTGGTTAAGATGGAATGCAAACAATGAGTAGATAAAAATGCATATTTCTTATCCATTCCTTCAAACCAATCAATGCTTGTATCTGGTTAAGAACTAGAGAAAATGAGCACCAATTGTAGAATACAAAATGTTATTCTATTCCACACCAAAAAAATAATTAAATTAGACGTAGCTAATAGTTCAAAAATGTAACATCACAACGTGAAAATATGAAGACAATGCAAATGGCATAGATCATGCGTAAGAGAAGTCAGGCAGGCATGTGCAGGGACTACCTCTTATCAACGGTTCGTACTTCTTCTCCAAGAAGTTCCAGTTGATCCTTTACATCTTCACCACAAATTGCAACCCACCGCTCCATCTGTGCTGTTCCAACAGGGACCTGATCACGCCCAATATACCTTATAAAAAGGACACGTGGACGTTGCAAATATAATCTGAGTATTTAGCTCAGAGTCGAACCCACAAGGAATTAACCTATCAATTACTCTCGTTTCATCTCTATCAATCATGAGCACTATTATTACCGTAAATATCTCCCGAGCAATCACAATAATTTACTAGACGCACTCTCCCGAGATACGCTAGCTGACTTTAGTTACAGCTCACTTTAGATTACACCCAAGGCTTCGTTATCCCTAATCCCGCCTTTAAACCCTCGGTTATTGATCCCTCATATACTTTGGGAGTGGTGTTGTTCAACAATTGACCTAAATATGCACTCTCTCCCGAGTTATGCACACTAAATAGGCACAGCTAATTGAGGATCCTGTCAATTAACTACAATAAGAACGTAGTTGAACAAATAGAGACTAAACCGGGCAAACTATATTAACATAACAAGAATTTCATCATTCAATAGGTTCCATCAAAACCTTAGACTAAATATTTAGCTACTCATACTAGTGTTCATCACAACAATATTCAAAGTCATCACAAATCGTAAAAACAAAAGGAAGAAAGGAAGAACTCGATGTTGAATTATCCTCCTTGCCTCTTGCCTCTCCTTTGCCTTGAACTAAGTTATGAAAACCTTGATAATGAATCTTTGGGCGAGCTGGACCCTCTATAGGTTAAGTGGATTTACCCCCGAACTTCCAAGTTTACCCCTGAAATATACTTTTCCGGAATTGAGCTAGCGCGGTCGCGCTAATGAGCGCGCTAGTGACCGCGCATATGCCCTATCATTCTGCCTCGACTAACTGGGCTAGCGCGGTCGCGCTAATGGCCGCGCTAGTCCAGGTCTCCATTTTAGCTCTTCTTTCTCTCGTCTTCCCACGTACTCAGCTTCTAGGGGCTTTTCTTGCTTCATTTTAGCTCCGATTACCGTCTTAAGTCCTCATTCATGCCAATGACTCCTGCAACGTGTGAAATTCACAATTAGAGCCAATTTATCATCATTTAACTATATTATAACAGTGAAACATGATCAAGCTGGGGCATAAACAATCACCAAATTACATAAATCTAGCCTATCATCAACCCAATAACTAGATTTACTACCCTTTCCATCAGAACCAGAGGCGTCATCAAGAAAGACAGTAAAGCTATAGCCAACCAGCCTATCTCTCAGTTCCATCTCACTATTCGAGTGAAGCTGTGTCCAATCCAATCTTTCATCTTCAGCACTGTTGAAGCCCTCTAAAAACTGCGATTGCCCATCAACTTTATCTGTCTCCACCTTTTTCAAGACTACCAGCTTGCTGATGATGTTGAGGAGTTGCAACTTACGTGAGGAGATCTCCGAGAGACATTTAATTGCTTCAGACAAGTTTGCAGAAACTCCAAACTGAGATCCAACAGAAGATTTCAACCATTTAATTATGATATGTTTCGCAAATATAGAAATAGACTGCTTAAAGGCCAAGAGTGCTGCTACAACATCCCAAACAACCAGTGGTTTATCCAAAGGTTCATGCTGATTTAATGACCATAGTATATTATTCTCCCAACTAAGTAGAGGAAATGTCCAGTTGCTGTCCTCCAATCCAAAGAAATTCTACTGCAGCTTTCAGGGCCCTGGAGGTTTTGAGCAAAGTGATGTTAGTTTCTAAAGCATTGCCGCTAGTTTATCATCTCTTTTTCCAAAATAGATTAGATGAGGCAGTTGTCAGATTATTTCTGGTCTTACGAATCCATAAAGGATGTAAGTCCTATTTTACAGAAGACAACAAATCAATAATCAACCAAGTATAGACATCCTTCCTTTGTTCAGGTAGATAGATTTGTGTATACTTTCAATTGCAAGATAGATCTATGTGTACTGGAAAGCAGCAGTTTCATGTAGCAGGTGAAGAAAACCTGTGTAGGAAAACTCATTGAGAAATATATTGGTATAGCTTTTACTCAAACCTATTTTTCCCTCACAAAAGATGAGGAAATGAACGAGGAAAATGAATAGAAAACTAAAAAAAAAAAAGATACTAGGAGTTGAAAAAAGAATCTGCCAAAACCTTCTTTTGTAAAAAGTATTATCAAGAGTAAGGACAAGCTTTTATTAGCCGATGATAAATCTGTGGCCTGTGAAATATATACCTAGATCCTGGTGAAAGTTGGCATCTACAAATAGGTAACAACAAACAGCCTAAAAGGGGAAATTAAATACCTTGCCTCATACATTTGATTTAGTTGCTCAGTAGCAAAAGCTCTTACCTGCACGTGTGTGTAATTTTTGTTGGTAGTATTAAAACAGAACATAAATGCATCCGGCACCTGAAAAGAATTTTTTATTTTAAAGGAAACAGCATGTGATAGAGATGCATGAAACCAAGATACATGTGCGTACATCGCCAGAGCCTTTCACACCAGTAGTATTGGAAGGGATAGGTACTTCACACAGGGAATTTTCATGTAAAATCCAACAGCGGGTTGAGTTGTCCTGCAATTATTCAGGAAGAAAGTTTATCTACCATTAAAATATGCTCAAAATGTAAGAACTTCCATGTAGAATCTCACTTAGGGATTTGGGGACGGAATTTGGGAAAATTCTTTTATGCTACATTACTTTTACAGTCATCATAGAGAGAGAGAGACAGCCGAAGACTGCTCTCCATTCAGTGATAACACTACTCAAAGAATGGAAACGTTGCGGTTTAAATGTCTTTGAAGAGAATCACAAAACAGACATAAAATAGTCTGAAGCGAAACACCAAATAACAAAGTAGCTTACCTGGCTGCAGCTGTATAGGCAACGTCCACCAAAAGCCCAAGCTAAACCTGTAACCTAGAACGCATTAACACAAGTTAATGTCTCCAGATGATAAAGAGGTAAAGATTTGAGTATCAACAAAAACTTACTACATGATTATGAGCATCACAGGAGCCAGCTTTCTCAAATCTACGAACAAGAATGTCACAACTCCACACTTCAATTGATCCTGATCCGTTGCCAATGGCTAAGAGCATTTTATTAGGTGATTGCGCAGATACACTGAAGGAAACCACAGAGGCCATTGCAAAGTCGGCGGCTTTTACCTGTATAAGAGACAACAAGAAACAGATAATGAGAAAGAAAAAGTAAAAGAAGAATAACAAAAGAAAGATCTACGTTAAAAGGAGACCTCCTTCAATAGAGAAAAGGGTGAATCACTAAGTTCTGATGATTCTTCACACTACAAAATGTAAATTAAAGAAGAATAAATCTTTGAAGCTATTAACTCGTGCAATATAATGCAGGCCATTGCATTAATTTGACGCCAACATCAACATGTATAGGCATCTTCTGTAAGGTTGTTTTTTCAGGATGTTATCCAAAACTTCTATTCTTGAAAGCTTCCATTCTACTGGTTCTGTTACCATTTAATTACTACAAATCTTACCTTATAAAAAAAAAACTACATTTCTTCCTGTAATTTAGGGCCCATAATTAACAAGGCTGTTTAGCATTATAATATAGAACGGCACTAACGCATATCTCTTCCTGAAAACTTTGATATGACCATTCTAGGCCTCTTGCTTAAACAATTGATTACTTCATTTCTTCCTTGGCAATTAAACGTTAAAAACTAATAACGTTCTTTAGCTTTACTAAGAGGATGGTCACAAGCACATATTTCTTATTTAATGCTGTCATTCAACTGTTTTCCCCTCTGACTTTACCATCTGATTACTTTATTCTGTCCTCATTGTCATTGGCAATAATAACGCAAAATCATTCCATCATCTAGAAGCTAAGTGCTCTAAATTATTTTGGATTTTCCTGTCGTGCTTTGTTAATGTCGTTCGCTACTGTGTTAAAACACAAAATCAGAAAACTGTTAGAAGAATAAAAGAAACTGGAAAACAATAAAGAATAAGAAATATTCCGAGTCCACAATTTGCTTGTGCGTCCTTAAGGAATTTTAACCTCCTCACACGTTGCCAAGGTAATGGATTAAATCCTCCCAGGATGAAACGGAATAAACCTTCCTGCAACAGTGGCAATACAAACTGCAGGATACCAACGAACGCAAAGAACGGAGCAAAATCACACTTACGAATTTGAGAGAGAGAGACTGCGAATTAGAATGCAGTATTTTCAGAAAGAAGGAAGTTCTGTAATGTTTTTGGTGTGTTAAAAACGAAGCCATGCCTCAGAATTTATAGGCAATTATTGGAAGAGGTGTGATGTTTGTTCTGGAAAAGGTGTCTGTTCAGAAGTTTACGTGTCCTGCCGCGGTTACGCCAGGACCGCGGCCAAACTAGCTTTCTGAATCTGCAGCAGTGTTCTGGCGCGGTCCTACTGCGGTTACGCCAGGACCGCGGCCAGACTATCCTTCTGAATCTTCAGCAGTGATCTGGCATTTAATTAATTATTAAATAATTAATTAAATAAATTTTGTCCAAAAATAATCTTATCGATCATTTTCCAAATCCAAATCCAAATCCAAATCCAAAGCCGAAGCCGAGCCGAGCGAGCGACGACAACGGCGTGAGGGTTCATTCTCTTCAACTCCTTTTAAGAGCTTTAAGAAGTGATTCTATATATAAGCACACAAATGTAGTTGTCCCTCACCAATGAGGGACAAAGTGCAAGTCAAAAGCTCACTTCATTCAAATTTTCATTTCCCACCATTTCCAATTCACACTGTTAGATTTTAAAGCCCAATGCTTAAAGTCTTTGAAGCCCAATGCCTTTAAAGTCCAACAATCCCCCACATGAATGGGAATGGCTGTAACAAGAATGATCATAGATGAAAGCTGTGTGATTTGCAAGTAAGGATTAATTGCATCTGGATAAGTAGGTTTCCCTTTGAACTTTCCGTAGTGAACATATGTCGGATATACTCAGTCAATCGGTAGATTTGATATCTTTGAACCGTCGAACTTTAGTGTATAGCTAGACAACTATATGTCACACAACCAACCCTTAACCGTCTTTTGGTTCTCATTGTTGTGTTCGTTTCAGCCATGAACACCGCCAGGTTTCATAAGTGCGTAGAGAATTGGCCTTACAGAATTCTCATTAAAGCGGCTTCCACTTCACACTTACATAAGTGATTCCTAAACGTGTAATCCTTTAGATTGACACTATTTGATAACTACCACATCAAACTTAGGTAATCATTAAAGAACGTGTAAAGTTCTATCCTTATTACTGAACATTGTCTTCATCACGAGAAGGGACCAAAGATTTTACTTTGACAATGTTGAACCGGTCAATCACAACTTTGTTTGAGCTCCTTGAACCTAGATCTCGGAACATCCAAAATTCTAGGTAGAGTTACCGCCATGTTGACTTGTCCTCGACCATAGTCCCATTACCTTAGATGATTTCTCAACTCCCTCTCTAGTTATGCCTTTTGTAAGCGGATCCGCCACTTTATCCTTTGATCTTACATAATCAATAGTGATAATTCCACTAGAAAGTAGTTGTCTAACGGTGTTATGTCTTCGTCGTATATGACGAGACTTTCCGTTATACATAACGCTCCCTGCCCGTCCTATTGCAGCCTCACTATCGTAATGTATGCAAATAGGAGCCAAAGGTTTTGGCCAGAACGGAATGTCTTCTAAAAAATTTCGAAGCCATTCAGCTTCTTCACCAACTTTATCCAAAGCTATAAACTCTGATTCCATTGTAGAGCGAGCGATGCACGTTTGTTTGGAAGACTTCCAAGATACTGCTCCTCCACCAACAGTAAAAACATATCCACTTGTGGACTTTGTTTCTGTTGAGCTGGTTATCCAATTTGCAGCATTATATCCTTCGATAACCGCAGGATATTTATTGTAGTGCAAAGCGTAGTCTTGGGTATATTCCAAATATCCCAAAACTCATTTCATTGCCACCCAGTGATGTTTGTTTGGATTACTTGTGAATCGACTAAGTTTACTTACCGCACAAGCTATATCAGGTCGTGTACAGTTCATGATGTACATTAAGCTTCCCAACACACGAGCATACTCCAATTGAGACGTACCTTCACCTTTATTCTTTATAAGATGATGATTTAAGTCAATTGGAGTTCTTGCACTTCTAAATTCCAAATGTTTGAATTTTTCAAGTACCATTTTCACGTAATGTGATTGAGACAAAGCTAGACCCTGAGGAGTCTTCTGGATTTTAATTCCTAGAATTACATCGGCAACTCCTAAGTCTTTCATATCAAACTTACTAGCAAGCATGCGCTTAGTAGCTTGAATGTCGGCAATATCTTTGCTCATTATTAGCATATCATCAACATATAAGCAAACAATGACTATATGATTTGGAACGTTCTTAATGTAAACACATTTATCACATTCTTAATCTTAAAGCCATTTGACAACATTGTTTGGTCAAATTTCGCATGCCATTGCTTGGGTGCTTGTTTTAGTCCATAAAGAGACTTAATAAGTCGACACACCTTCTTTTCTTTTCCCGTAACCACAAACCCTTCAGGTTGGTCCATGTAAATTTCTTCCTCTAAATCACCATTTAAGAAGGCTGTTTTTACATCCATTTGATGGATTTGAAGATCATACAAGGCGGCTAACGCTATTAGCATCCAAATGGATGTAATTCTTGTTACCGACGAGTATGTGTCAAAATAGTCAAGACCTTCTCGCTGTCTAAATCCTTTGACAACAACTCTTGCCTTGTATTTGTCAATAGTACCATCGTCTTTCATTTTCTTCTTGAAAATCCATTTAGAACCCAATGTTTTGTTACCTGGAGGAAGATCAACCAATTCCCAGGTATGGTTGCTCAATATGGATTCTATTTCACTATTGACAGCTTCTTTCCAATATTGTGCTTCTGAGGAAGACATTGCTTCCTTGAAGGTACGAGGCTCATTTTCTAGCAGGAAAGTCAGAAAATCTGGACCGAATGAAGTAGATGTCCGTTGACGTTTACTTCTTCTCGGATTTTCCTCATTAGGCATACCATCTGTTATTTCCTCCCGAGGTCGTTTTGACTTTTGGTAGGTCACTTCACTTTCCTTTTTATACGGATAAACAGTTTCAAAGAATTCAGCATTATCTGATTCTATTATCGTATTAACGTGAATCTCAGGATTTTCTGACTTATGAACCAGAAAACGATATGCCTTGCTATTGGTTACATATCCAATAAATACACAATCAACCGTTTTTGGACCTATCTTAACCCTTTTAGGTTTAGGAACTTGTACCTTAGCTAAACACCCCCACACTTTGAAGTATTTCAAGCTGGGCTTCCTTCCTTTCCATTTCATAGGGAATGGACTGTGTTTTACTATGAGGTACACGGTTGATTATTCGGTTAGCTGTAAGTATAGCTCCCCCCCCCCTCCCCCCCACGCATTCATCATCTCTTTCAACGTTCGATTCTTTCTCTCCGCAATTCCATTAGATTGTGGAGAGTAAGGGGCAGTTGTTTGGTGAATAATGCCATTTTCCAAACATACGTTTTCAAAAGGAGATTCATATTCGCCACCCCTATCACTTCTTATCATTTTGATCTTTTTGTTTAGTTTGTGTTTCAACTTCACTCTTGTATTGCTTGAAAGCATCAATTGCCTCATCTTTACTATTAAGTAAATAAACATAGCAATATCTCGTGCTATCGTCAATAAAAGTAATAAAATACTTTTTCCCACCGCGAGATGGTGTTGATTTCATGTCACAAATATCTGTGTGAATTAAGTCTAAAGGACTTGAATTCCTTTCAACGGACTTATAAGGATGCTTAGCATACTTTGATTCCACACATATTTGACATTTGGAATTAATGCAATCAAATTTTGGCAATACTTCTAAATTTATCATTTTTCGCAATGTTTTGAAGTTGACGTGACCTAAGCGTGAATGCCATAAAGTGTTTGACTCAAGTAAGTAAGAAGAAGCATTAACTTTATTGATAGGAACTGCTATTACATTTAGCTTAAAAAGGCCCTCATTCAGGTAACCTTTTCCTACATACACATCATTCTTACTTAGTACAACACTATTAGAAACAAAAATACATTTGAATCCATTCATGACAAGAAGTGAGGTAGACACAAGATTCTTGCGAATTTCTGGAACATGGAGAACTTGGTTTAGAGTTACTATTTTTCCCGACGTCATCTTCAACGCAATCTTGCCAACTCCTTCAATTTTGGTTGTAGACGAATTTCCCATGAAAATTGTCTCGTCGGGTCCTGCGGGGGCATAAGAAGAAAATAACTCCTTGTTAGCACAAGCATGGCGGGTGGCTCCAGAATCTATCCACCATTCTTTAGGATTTCCTACCAAGTTGCATTCAGACAACATGGCACACAAGTCCTCCATTTCTTCAGCATTTTCAACCATGTTAGCTTGATTCTTCTTCTTCTTATCATTCTTTGGTGCACGACAATCCACGGCCTTATGCCCAGATTTTCCACAGTTGTGGCAATTACCCTTGAACTTTTTCTTGCTTGGGTAATTCTTTGGTCCAGAAGCCTTCTTTATCTTCTTATTTTGTGGCGCCTCCTCAACAATGTTAGCCCCCATTATTGTCGAGTTCCCACGTGACTTCTTTTCAGCATTTTGTTGTCTTCTTCTATCCTCAAACGAACAATCAAGTCTTCTAGTGTCATTTCCTTCCGCTTGTGTTTAAGATAGTTCTTAAAGTCCTTCCACAACGGAGGTAACTTCTCAATGAAAGCAGCGACTTGAAAGGCCTCATTTATGACCATACCTTCAGCAAGGAGGTCATGCACAATGACTTGTAATTCTTGGACTTGAGTTATGACCGACCTCGTGTCAATCATCTTGAAATCCAAAAACCTTGCAGCCACAAACTTCTTAAGTCCGGCATCCTCAGTCTTGTACTTTTTCTCAAGCGCATTCCATAACGCTTTTGAAGTATCCATGACACTATAGACATTGTACAAGTTATCTTCCAAACAACTCAAAATGTAGTTTTTGCACAAGAAATCAGAATGTTTCCATGCTTCAGTTACAACAAATCGTTCGTCATTCGGAGTGCCTTCAGCCAGGACCGGAGGATCCTCCTTGATAAATCGCTGCAAACTCAACATAGTAAGATAGAAGAGCATCTTCATTTGCCAACGTTTGAAGTCAATACCGGAAAACGTTTCGGGTTTTTCTGCTGGTGCCATAGCATGAGCAGGAGTTGAACGGCTTGACGAGGCAGCAACACTCGTAACAGTAGCACCCGTTCCCGCAATATTTCCATTAGTTTGGTTTTCATTCGTCATTTTTTCTGTAGAGTTGGAAACAAAACAGAACTTTGTTAAATCAGTGAAGTTTTGATATCTTCAAACTGAATACCAAACCAAACATACAACACGTAACAATGGTGAAGTTTTTATATACTTCAAACCCGTACGTTTATTATTCCGGTAAAGTTTTGATATACTTTAAACCAGACAGAACAATTATTGGAGTAGAAAGCACGAAGGCTTTAGTCTCCAAATCAGTATACAAAATATAAATAACAGTTTAATATATATTTCAACACAGAAACGTTAGTATAAAATTCCTTAAGCTTGTCGTTCGCTACTGTGTTAAAACACAAAATCAGAAAATTGTTAGAAGAATAAAAGAAACTGGAAAACAATAAAGAATAAGAAATATTCCGAGTCCACAATTTGCTTGTGCGTCCTTAAGGAATTTTAACCTCCTCACACGTTGCCAAGGTAATGGATTAAATCCTCCCAGGATGAAACGGAATAAACCTTCCTGCAACCGTGGCAATACAAACTGCAGGATACCAACGAACGCAAAGAACGGAGCAAAATCACACTTACGAATTTGAGAGAGAGACTGCGAATTAGAATGCAGTATTTTCAGAAAGAAGGAAGTTCTGTAACGTTTTTGGTGTGTTAAAAACGAAGCCATGCCTTAGAATTTATAGGCAATTATTGGAAGAGGTGTGATGTTTGTTCTGGAAAAGGTGTCTGTTCAGAAGTTTACGCGTCCTGCCGCGGTCCTACCGCGGTTACGCCAGGACCGCGGCCAAACTAGCCTTCTGAATCTGCAGCAGTGTTCTGGCGCGGTCCTACCGCGGTTACGCCAGGACCGCGGCCAGACTATCCTTCTGAATCTTCAGTAGTGATCTGGCATTTAATTAAATATTAAATAATTAATTAAATAAATTTTGTCCAAAAATAATCTGATCGATCATTTGACAAATCCAAATCCAAATCCAAATCCAAAGCCGAAGCCGAAGCCGAGCGAGCGACGACGGCGCGAGGGTTCATTCTCTTCAACTCCTTTTAAGAGCTTTAAGAAGTGATTCTATATATAAGCACACAAATGTAGTTGCCCCTCACCAATGAGGGACAAAGTGCAAGTCAAAAGCTCACTTCATTCAAATTTTCATTTCCCTCCATTTTATTTCCCACCATTTCCAATTCAAAAGTGCAAGTCTAAGGACTTTAAAGCCCAATGCCTTTAAAGTCCAACAGTTAATTCAGAACATAAGAGTTATACTGTTATACTAAGGAGGAAAAGACAAAGCAGAGGAGTCTCTAGACAATCGGGTGAAAAATGGTGCAGTCACTATGCTAACAACTTCTTTTTAGTTTCGGGGTTCGGGGGGGGGGGGGGTGTTCGTGTTGAAGTATACTGTTCCCATTGCTGCTTTTTTGCTATGAATATTGCATTAAATTCCCAGACAAAGCAGTCCCAGTTGTAGTAAAAAGCAAAAAAGGAACATCCCTTCTCTTAATCATTCAGTTATAATCTTGAGGTAATAATATATGCCAGGATTGTAGTAATTTAAAGGCAAAGGAGAGCACATTTGAGGATTGCCAGTTCAAAAATATCAGAAGTATTCTATTCCTCTTTCACGGGAGTTCATATTCAGAACATCTTGTGTTAATCCAGAATAGACTCTGGTTCATTTCACTGAGGGTTCTTCTAGCGTACACCCCCAATGATGATAACACATTCTTTATGATTAAGCACCTTCTTCCTCTTCTTTCCTACGATAAGTCAATTACTACCGAAGCACCTTTTGAGAAAAAGGATGATTATATGTTAGCTGCTGCTTCAGGTGCATATGTGGAATTGTTCGAGTGAAGATGTGGACCACCTCCTGCATTGTCAAGTGGCAGCTCACTTGTGTGAGATTTTGAAATGTTCGAGCTGCCATAGGTGATGCTAGGCACAGTGAAGGAGACTCTCTAGCTGGACATTTAGTTTAGAAGAAGGAAGATAAGTCGAAGAGCGTGGATGTTATGTTGTATGCACTCATGTGGGTCCTGCAGGGGGAGATAATAGAAGTGCTTTTCAAGGGATAGAGAATGACTGTATATTTGAGGAATAGCCTCTTATTCCTAAATTCTTCTTGCTGTACCCATGATTTTCTAGTTTGTATAGAAGATTGGTATCATTGTAGAGAATCACACTGTGTCGTAGATTGTCTACTTTTGCTATACTGCCCATATACGGGAGATTTTCCAATCATTGATTAAATTAATTACCTTACAAAAAAATTACTAAGGAAGCACCAATGCACCTTTCATCCTCTTCTTTCTAAAGATAAGTCAATATGATTGTCCTTTCCAACTTGTTACTTTGCAGACATTAGCGCAACACTTTCTAACATTTTTGTGAGAACACGCTGGATACTGACATCGGGTATCAATCTTCAAGAATAGCTCGAAATATAGCAAAGTGTCCAATATCAAATATGAAGTGAACACTAACCCAGACAGTATAATCATTCTTTAATTTCAAGTGATTCATCATTTACCATGTTATGCATTTTGGTCAATGTATAGCACTCAATTGTTTTCTCGTTCACATCATCACATATGGTTGTGATATTAGTCACTTGAATCAGTGGCATAAAGCATGCAGCTGTAACTAGAATTAGACTTTTTACTGTTTGTAATTGTGGCAAATAATGGCTAAAGTTTCGCTGTTCAATTCATCAAGACTTTATCATGGAAACTGAGCAGTTCTTAGGAGCGAAAATACAAAAACAACAATATACCCAGTGTATTCTCACGGGGTAGGGTCTGAGGAGGGTAGTGCTTACGCAGACCTTACCCCTATCTTGTGGAGGTAGAGATGTTGTTTCCGATAGACCCTCGGTTCAAGAAAAGCAATTCTCAGCAGTTTTGAAAAAGAAAAACAATAGTGAAAAGGCCTAATTGAGACTAATGAAAACAAGAACAGTAACAAAAGCAAAATAACAAAGCAATAAAATAACTGAAGTAAGGGAAACAACATATAGTGATAAAAATCGAAGAATAAGATAATACGAGAATGAAAATAATAATACTGATATGGTTGAGTAGGTACAATGTCCTAAATTCGATCCTAATCCTCGACCTCCAAATTCTTCTATCTAGGGTCATGTCCTCGATAAGCTGAAAATGTGCCATGTCCTGTCTAATCATTCTCCCCAAAACTTCTTCGGCCTTCCCCTACCTCTCCTTAGTCCCACAATTGCCAACCTCCCGCACTTGCTCACTGCGGCATCTGTGCATCTCCTCTTCACATGCCCACACAGCCATCGCAGCATTCTTATTTTCGCTACTTTCATCTTCTGAGCATGAGAGTTCTTAACTGGCCAACACTCTGCCCAATACAACATAGCAGGTCTAACAACTACTCTATAAAACTTACTTTTAAGTCGTGGTGGCATTTTCTTATCACACAGAACACTCATCTACCCTACTCCAATACGATGTGTGACATCATCGTCAATCTCCCAATCTCCTTAAATGATTGACCCAAGATATTTAAAACACACTCTCTCTCTCAAGGATGACTTACGTATCAATCCTCACATCAACATCTGCCTCATGAGTTACGTCACTGAACTTGCACTCCAAGTACTCCAATCTTAGTCCTGGTCAACTTGAATTCTTTAGACTCTAGGGTCTGTCTCCAAACCTTCAGCCTAGTGTTAACTCCACCACGTGAAAATACGATAGGTCTAATCATGACCTTAAATTTCATTGAGTAGAAACTCAAAGATGTGAAACCAGCCTCAAGAATCTACGGTTGATAATTTTTGTTTTTTCACTCAAGTCAAATATTAACTCAATCTATGGGACAAAGCATAGTCGATCACAAGTTAGGATAAAGAGGAAGGGTTGCATCAGATTGACAACCAACGTAAAAGTAATCTAATTATTGTGAGTATGCGACCATTTTTCCTTGATAAAAGATGTGAGAAGCAACCATATCAGCTATGCACTGGATCCCATAGCTAAACATGTTTGTGCATGAGTAGTACTAGATGGGTTACCCCTGAGCAAGTTTGTCTTGCATCTCTTATCGACCCCACCTATTTTGGAGTTGAGTCATAGTTGATTTTTTACTTTAGTTCAATAATTGGTTAGCAGTATAAGGACCTGGAAATCTATAGCTTGACCTTTGACCACTGGACTAATATGAACCATTAACTAAATCGTTTTAAAGTCATCAGGGAGGGCGCATATCTGCTCCCATGTACTTGATTTGTCCAGAGCTTCAGAGCTAAGATATTAACTCTCATATCACTATTCCCGTGTATAAAATTCTGCAAAACTTGCTCAATATCTGGCAATCATCTCTGTCATTTCATGCCAATATTTGCTTATATCTTGCTACTTTCATGCCATTCTTTGCTTACCCATACACCCAATGAGATCTAAAACCGAAAGCAGTTACAGGGTAAAAATTGAATATTATCAACATAGCTACGCACCTCCCATCAGAACATCCAGTAGCCAATAAAAGCAGAGGATCTGAAGCATCAAAAATGAACAATCCCCAACTGATTGTTGTGATCCAAGTATCATGTGCATTGAGAAGTCCAACAAGCAATGGTTCGTTCGAGTCGGGTCTGTTCATGATAGAGTACTCATCTGGTTTATGAATTCTCCACAATGATAGTATGCCGGACTTCCCTCCAACCACAAGTACAGAACAGTCACTGGTCAAGCCAGTAGTAGTAGATATACCACACCCAAATGTCTGTGGCAGACAGGGCGACCATGCAACAATAAGTGAAGACATCATTGCACTGCGAGAGGCATATTCCTCTGCAGTTATTAGCGATTGACTGCTATCTTCAACTACTTTCTTAGAAGACTTTGCTTTTGAGCGAGGAGCATTAAAAGTATTTTTCCCTTTCTGACTGAAAGCTTTGACCTCCATCACCTAACAAAAAAGTAATAGCATCACAAAAAGAGTTTGCACATTTCGTCATCTAAGTAATTAAATAATTATTTGGCAAACGTAGTTCTTATTTGTTGACATCTTTTCCCTTCTATCTCTGTTTACATTCTTTGCAGTCTAAGTTTACAGCATATGACAGTACGATATTCATGCATAATGAAAGTAATTGGAGGAACCAAAGAGATCAGCAAGTACAGTTAATGCATTCAGTCTCCGTCGCTTAAGTTCCTTTCTCATGACAGAGATTGGCAGGTCATCAGCATATCCCTCATCAAAGCAAGCTTGACTAGGCTGTCAGAATAGAAATCAAGTGAAATCAAATACAACTTAATATCCAGAGAAGAAGCAATGTATCATGTAAAAAGCATAAAATTCTCATAACGGAGTAAGCAATGAATTTAACATACATCAGAAGCTTCCGATGCTCTAAAGCTTGCTGCTTGGAAATTGGTAGTTGTGAGATAACTATACAGCTCCTTTGATATATCCATGACCTGTTGAAGTTTGATAACCAGATCAATGGGCAACAACTAGAAGGATAAAAAACAGAAGATCATTATGAAAAAACAGGAGAAAGCCCCTGGAAAATGTTACTTGGTCACTAAGGATTCTACTGAAATGTTAGATGTGATTTGGAGAGTGATATTCACAACAAAGTGAAAAAATATTTGGAATGAGAATCGACCAGGAATACAGGATCTAAAACCAAGGCCATGAACTACAGCAGAAGATGTATTGAAAGTTGTTGGGCATTTATAGAGGTAGTAAAATATTATATTATGTTTCAGAAGTATTTTCTTGATATTAAAGTCTTTGATCCGTGAGGACGTAGCACATTCTTCATTCATGCAAAGATGAATTACTGGTTAGGCAACTCTAAGGTTTTTTACATTCGACGGAAGGCAGATTAAAGCTTTGCACCAATACTTAAAAAGAGACTTCCATTCCGTATGTTAGATTCGTCTCTCTTGCATCTTCAATCGGGTTTGGTGCTTTAAGTTTGAAAAGCCATAAAAATGGTGCACAAACAGCAAAAATTAGATCACAGAGAAACAAAGATCTTAATAGTTCTTTCTGGCATCAATCTAGTAGTCCCGTATTGAACATTTTCTATTCACTCATGATCCAGCGAAGCCTTTCTGCACCCGAACTCGAATTATTTTCTCTTCCAAGTCGTCAACTGTGGTTCTTTCCTTTTAGGTCAATGGAGTTGATTCATCGTACATTGCAATCTTAGACAGAAACAGCTTTCTTATCTACAGATTTGAGGCACTCCAACAAACAAAAACAAGTAGAGAACCAAGAAGCTATGAATATACTATTCCGTATCCATGTTTGATTCATACCTCTACCCATTCTGCTGAAAACTCATGAAATGGCATCCGGTAAAGCCTTACATGTCCTTCAGTAGTGCAGACTGCAAGCAAACAACTACATCAAGCAGAAACATTGTTATTCATATTACTGTTGAGAAAGGCCAAAGGTCATTAAAGTGATATGCTTCATTGATCATACCAAGAATTTGGAGCAAATCCAATAGGTGACCAGGATATTGATCGGACACATGGCCGATTTTCTCGATATTGTTTTTCTTGAGGAGAGGAGTCCCGAGATAATGCAATATGTAACATACAACCGGAGAGTAAATCTGTGAAAATTCCAAGTAGAAATTATTTGGACCATATATACAAACCATTAATAAGTTGTCCAAATAATTCACGGCACTTTTTTTAATAAGGCAATAATCTTATTGATGCGGGAAAACTCCAGATACCCAAGTGGTAGTACAGCAAAGAACCGATACAAAAATATGGTTCTCTACAAATAACATCAGCTTGTACTAACCTATGTTGCCCGGACTATTGGAAAATGTCTTCGGGTGCGTGTCGGATCCTCCAAAAGTAGTGTATTTTTTGAGGATCCGACACGGGGCAGCAACAAAAAATTTGAGGAGTCCGCTCAACATAGGAACTAACAAGAATCTCGTTGGTTAACCAGAAATTAACTGTAAAAGACACATCACATTACCTTTTCTATCAATCAACCCAATAGGAAAAGGTTTGCTAAGAGGGATCGTAATAAGACCTCGTGATCCAAATGGTTTAGCTGGATTCTGAAAGAAAGAGAATATTTATTTAACTAGCACACATGCTGATTCAATATCTAATCAAATATAACTAAATTGAAAGCTTGTTAAATATCCAAATATCCAAACTTTGTTTTTATGATTGTGGTGATGGGCAGCATGCGCGCGTCTCGATTATTCCATCAAATACTTGCTACATTCCACCAGCACCGGTAAATTGGAATAAATATAATCACATCAAAGATATGATAATTCATAAATGCTGCAAGCATATGAAAAGGGGCTGAAATTAACGTCCTTGAATTTTGATAATAAAATTACATGCTCCAGTGGCTTCTTCTTTGATAACTTAGAGAGCTTCTTTCTCGTTTTTTGTGTGCAAACTGGGGGTTTATGGGTTTCTTTCCAATTTGTAGCAATAACTTGGAATTATAGTAGAAAATAATAGCCAAATATATTCTTAAACTATACCGAAAGCTCTAATATGTCACTAGTTAATTGTTTAATTTAAGCACGCCCTTAGCCGTAATAAAACTGAGCTATATTTAACCTTTTTATTAACGAAACTAATTAGTAGCTGTCATATGTTCATCAAAACTTAATAACAAGAAGATACGTCAATTTTTTTTTATATCAATGGGTGTTTCGAGGGAGTTTGATTTTGCGGTGGAGAGTTTTTTTTAAATTATTATATAAAGGTGGATATGAATATATTTTTTTTAGATGATTGCAAGGTGGAGAGTGAAAAGGAAAAATAGAAAAAAAATAATCAGATTTTGCCCATAAAATTTTGCCAAATGGTTTAGATATAGTGGGTTACGTGAGCAGAGTTGGAGCTAGAATTTTGAGTGTACGAGTTCTAAATGTTTAAAAAGAAAACTTTAGATTTTTATCTTTCTTTCATTATATCCAATGCACGCCTTTTTATCTTTCTTTCATTCTATCCAATGCACATATTTTTTTTTCCCATTTTTCCATTCTTATCCTCTGTCTTTCTCGGTGTCTTCTTCGTCTTCCTTTTATCTTTTTTTCATTTTCCTTCCCTTCTCTATCCCCATTTCAAATCTATATTTTTTCTCTTTATTTTTTTTACTTCTCACTGAAAAAATTTGTTTGAGTACCTAGAAAAATCACAAAAATTTAATTCAATTATTAAATGGATTTACTCAATTACAATGCATGATACAAGAGTGGCAGCAAAAGTTGTGAGGTTTTCTAGTCAAGCTTCTTCTACTTCTTCATAATAGTGTTTTGTGAGTGAAGAACTTTTACAGTGAGTATCGATGGTGGGTATGGATTTAATGGGGTGGTTGGATGATACTTATATGTAATTTTATATATATATATATATATATAGTTATACAATGTATTAAATATTTATATACACATTGTATAAATTTTGTATATAAGAGTATTTTGTATTTTTCAGTGTATATTATAAAAATTATATATAAATTGTTATAAAATGTATAAAAATTGTATATATACTATTACATTGTATAAATTTTGTATATAAAGTGTATCCTCTATATTTTAGCGTATCCCTAATGTATCATTAGTGTATATTCATTGTATAGTGACAGTCTATTTTGCATATATTTTGCATAGTGATAATTATAAAATGTATAAAATTGTATATATACTATTACAGTGTATAAATTTTGTATATAAAGTGTATCCTCTATATTTTAGTGTATCCCTAATGTATCATTAGTGGATATTCATTGTATACTGACAGTCTGTGTTGTATATATTTTGTGTAGTGACAATCTATTGTATATATTTTGTATAGTGATAGTATATTATATATAAATTGTATAGTGACAGTCTATTTTGTATATTTTTTGTATAGCGACAGTCTATTTTGTATATTTTTTGTATCCCGGTACTTATATCTATCCAACGTGTATAGACTGTTGTATGATGTATAAAAGTGTGTGTGTATATATATATATATATATATATATATATATATATATATATATATATATATATATATATATATATTTTACCTCTAACTGTGGCAACTGAATTTGCATTACTATTAGTTGAAGATCGAGTTGCACAATCCTGGCTAGTGAAATTTCTCAGTCTTAGTCCATTTTTTTGTTAATCTTCATGTTAACAAAGCAGTGTGTATTCATGAGTTATCCAACAAGATACTGCACTTCTGTATTTTCCTTTTTGCTTGTGGATCAAAGACTACTTTACACCATGGCGCATTGGTAGAACTGGCACCATGTGATCAGGAAGTTACAATGTTAAATGTGAAAATCGATTCTTGCGAAAATGCAAGGTAAAAAAGCTGCATGTAGTTGACCCAAAAGAAGAAGGTGAGGAGAAGGATGGCGAGTAAGAAAACTGGGAATGCAGTTGAAATATTTTTGGATGAAAAACAGAGTAAATTGGAAGATAGAGAAAAAAAAAGAGAAAAAGATTGAATCTATGTTGGATGAAAAACAGAGTAAATATCAAGATAGAGAGAAAAAGAGAAAAAAAATTAAACCAATACTGCCAATTGAATCTTCACGTTTGCCAACAGAGTTCAAGAAGAAGATTGACAATATGGATGTTCAAACTTTCTGAAGTGAAACGGCAATTCAGAAAGTTCTCAAGTGAGAAATAAATATTTCTTGACACCACAACAGAAAATGGACTTTACTTTGGATTTCCAGTAATTTGTAAAAATTGCACGGGGCGCCCTATTTGGGCGCCTCTTTTTAACCTGTAGCCGCTTTGTCTTTTTGTTTGCATCCGTACCCACTTTTTAAAAAACTCCAGCTTCCCTTTATAACTGGGAAACTTCAGCTCTAGAGCTGAAGTTTCCGGGTTACTAAACAAAAATTTCAGCTCTAAAGCTGAAGTTTTTATTTTATAACTGGCAAACTTCAGCTCTAGAGCTGAAGTTTTTATTTTATAACTTGAAGAAAACTTCAGCTCTAGAGATGAAGTTTCCGGATTACTTGTCACGACCCAAAATCCACTAAGGGTCGTGAAAGCGCCGGACACCTCTGTCAGGCCAGCCAACTAGATTATCAATTAATTCCTCTTTTAATACTTTTGAAAATCTAAGGTTTTTCCTTCCATTTTCATAAATAAAAGTTCACTACTTGAATTCAAATTTAAATAATAACAAGTGATCAAGTACCACATTTACCTCTAACTGTGGCAACTGAATTTGCATTACTATTAGTTGAAGATCGAGTTGCACAATCCNAATCATTCAACCTTTTTCCTTGCTCATCCGAGCCCGTGACATCCTTGTCAACACCGAACTGCGACCTTGATTCTCACTTCAAATTTCATACTACTCACTGCACCCGACATGCCATTATACGATAGAACACGACTCTTCATCATAACTCGGAACCACTAATAGGTTAACACTTCGTCACATAAAAGCTTTTCACTTAACTCACTTCAGGAGAATCATAGCAACACACAAGTAACTTCCCATAACCGTAGGATATGCAAATCTCTAAGTAGTGGTCCAAGCCACCATAGCCCTTCCGGAATCCGCTTCCACTTAACAAGCCATAACAGAAGAATGCTTCTGAATAACATCAATTACGGCGGCCGACAAGTCTCACACGTACCGCCACAAATCATACCCATAACTTGATCACGCGGAATGAACTGATCACTAGCCCCAATATGCCAATTCAACTATGACTAGCCAATCTACCTTCTTCCAATTTATCCTTGCTTGCCTTAGAAATAATACTAACTCCATTCAACACATAACATACTCCATCTACACTCACCCCGAGTGACCTTGAATCACGAGACCATGTTGTCTCAAGTCTCACGAACCATTTCATACCTCCCAATTGCTACATCACAAGCCAACCATCACGGACCATTCTGTGCCTCTTCTCATAAGCTGCTTTCCAAGCTTGATTCTTAGCCGTACCTATCGGCTCGCAATCGTAGGCATCATATCTTAACTTCTGAATTCACTAGGACCTTTATTGAGAGCCACCCGCTCCGACTGGGTCCCGAACATAATCCACCCCATAAATCTTATAACACACGAATACCCTCTCGACGAAGCGCCCGGCGAAACCACTTCCTCTGAAACCTGCCTCCATACAAGGCATAAATCCTGAATCCTTTCCCAAGTTCGATCATGAGCCAATAGGGCCAACGATAGCCCACCTTTAATACTTCCTTTGCTCAAAATTGCCACAAATGGTCTTTCCCCATAGCTGAAATAGTCCACCTATATGCTAATAGCCACAAATTCTCGTGAGTAGTTAACTCTACAACCCCATCATAGGCGGTGGGACTCTCCCACTTAGCTTGAAGCCATTATTTCAAATTCTGGAATTCACCAAGATTCCCTCGCCTTTACCGACATGACCTTGTGCGATCAGTCGCTTAAATTCTCGGATTCTCTCCGCAACACCCCATTCTTTTATACTCTGATTCACCCCTTACATTCGCACGATCGGTCTCTTTGCCCCATAACCGATAACGATCCTTCGCAGAGACCTTGCCAACCACGCGACTGCTAACCTCTCGCTTAGGTAACCCACCTATAGAAAACTCTCCCTGGCATCTTCCAATACTGCTGCACAGGGTACAATCACTATGACATCAATGACCCTTCCTGAGTCCGAGCTCACTCTCCAGCTGTACTAGCCCATCTACCCCTTATAGACATCATTTAAGGGTGCGACAACACCTTCCAATTCAAACTTATGCTGCATCCTTCTTCATTTAAGGGGCTCCTTTCCGTTATATTAAATCTCTGGTCGCACAAGAACCCCTACTTAACATTAGATCCGTAGACCCCAATAGTCAAACACCAATGTTCTCAGGTCATTCCAGACTCCCTTAAGGTGCATAGTTTTCTCATTACCAAGCCCCTACGCAGCTCCGCTGCTCTCCCACTTTGGGCAAACTCACTTCTTTGATTAATTGGTCGACATGCGCCTCCTAAACTTGGCCTTTTTAGAATTTTAAAACTCCTCCTGACACTTCCCACGTGTCCTCCTCGTCTTTTGCTGCTCAATTGTTGCCTTGATAAAATTTATCTTTATAGAACTTAAATCCACAATTTGCTACTAACCCCAAACTTTTCCGAAGGTCATCTTCCTTGAGCCGCCACATTTGAAATACTGATTCAATTCAAAACCACCGCACCCTGCGATATCTGATAGTTGCATCTCCAATACTATTTCACAATATCTTGCCCCAGGGGCAAATCATAGAAGATCATAACACCGATAAACTTAATACGTCCAATTAGGACAACAGCACCCCCATATAGAGGAGAACTCCGCCACACTGGCAATTACCACGTTTCATTACTTCCACTAGTCCACATCTGACCATTCTTAGTTCGATTGACTTTCCCCTACCGGGAATAAAATACTGAACCCCTTTGATTACACACTGAGTAAACCTCCCTTCAATTCATTCACTGCCCCGACACGCGGGCAAACACCCTACCATCACAACAACACTGCGGAATAATCGCTCATAAGCATTATGGCAACCTGTGCCTAGCCTCAAGGATCTCAGAAGTTCTGTTACTGTGAACACTAGAATATCCTTCCATAAGGCGACTACAATAGTTCAATCAACTATACCGGGAGAATCATCCTGCACCACATTTGTAGTTCCATTACGATCCTTCAATTTTCAATTTATAACATGCGCTCGCGTTGCGTAAGATTGAGTGGAAAGGATCAAAGGCATAAGCCTCAAAGGAATCGAACCGCACGATAAGGAAATCAAGAAGGGAAGTATTCCTAACAGTCCTGCAGCCTCCCGAGGATAAGTACAGACGTCTCCGTACCGATCCGCGAGACTCTACTAGACTTGCTCATGACTCGTGAGACCAACGGGAACCTAGTGCTCTGATACCATGTTGTCACGACCCAAAATTCACTGAGGGTCGTGGCGCCGGACACCTCTGTCAGGCCAGCCAACTAGATTATCAATTAATTCATCTTTTAATACTTTTGAAAATCTAAGGTTTTTCCTTCCATTTTCATAAATAAAAGTTCACTACTTGAATTCAAATTTAAATAATAACAATTAGTACAAATCTGTTGAAACCTATCCCAGAAACCCGGTGTCACAAGTACATGAGCAACTATCGATAAGGAAAGTAAAATACAACATCTGTCCGAAATACAGTGGACAGGGAATAAATAATAAAATGCTGAAAGGAACTACTCTGGCTGCGGGTCGTCTCGAACAATGCAGCTCACCTAGTCCCAGAGTCGTCCGTGCTGCTACGCCCAATAGGCTGCTAGAGGTATAAATACCTGTGCAACAAAAATGCACAGAAGTGTAGTATGAGTACGTAATCAACGTGTACTCAGTGAGTATCCCGCCTAATCCCGAAGGGGTAGAGACGAGATGGCCAACTCCGACACTCACTAGAGGTCAATTAGCAATGTTCTATAAGTGCAAGGAAAATCATGGATTTGTATAGAAGTTCTGATTGTGAAGCCAGAAAAACAGGTAACCACCTTCAACAATAAATCCAGGGCTTCTAAGGTTTGTTCTTTATTATCTTATCAATTTATATCATGCCATGTAGGGCCAATTCCACATTTAAGATTTTCAAGTAACAGATAAACACGCGCAAATGCCGAGGTCGACGGCCCGCTCCAACAGAAATGTAAATTGTGCACTGTCAAGGGTCGAGCGGCACGAACCATAGATGCATCTATTCTCACCGAGGCGTTCGGCCCGTTCCATAAATAAATACATATCTTGCTCGCGAATCATCCATGCGACGCAGGCACACATAAAATACATGCTCAAGTAGGAAATTAAGAGTTTATCGAGGATAATCATCCAAATAGACAAGTTTCTCTTTTTTAACATTTCAGGGAAAATTAATATTAAATCTCTTTTTAAATTCCTTTTCCGATTCAAGGTGATTTAAATAATTCCCCTATCAATGGGTTCACAGTAATCCAAGTATAACATGCTTTTTGGGTTCTAGACTACCCGGACAATAGCATAATAGTAGCTACGCACGGACTCTCGCCACCTCGTGCGTACGTAGCCCCCACAAATAGGAGCACATGCTCAATTTAACTCACCTATGGGTAGTTTTCCCCTCACAAGATTAGAAAGGAGACTCACCTCGCTCCGAAGACTTATAACCGGCATTTTACATTCTTCCGAAGGCTTGAACCGACGCCCAATGCCCCAAAACTAGCCATTTAACGACAAACTAATGAGAACATGCTCAAATACTCGTTAACATTTCAAATTATACAAATTCCCAACTCCGCTTAGAAAAATGACCAAAATGCCCTCGGGCCCACGTGCCCGGAATCTGAAATTTTTCGAAGATAAAGATTACCCATGACCTTAGGAACTCAAATATAAAATTTTCTCTTAATTCCATACTCAAAATCGTGGCTAAAATCCAAGATTATAATTTTCTAGGTTTTCAACCAAAACCTCAATATTTACTCTAATTTCCATGCTTAAACCCATATATAATTGATATATTCAACTCAAAAGTGATGGGGATAACTTAGCTCAACATTGACGACAAAACCCTCGCTTGAAACTCCCCAAAAATCGCCCAAGCCATGAAGAAATGGGAGAAATGAACTCAATCCCACGATTTAAAACAAGGTTCTGCTTTCAGTCATTTCCGCTTCTGCGGAAGCCATGCCGCATCAACGGTTCCGCTTATGCGGTTCGAAGGCCGCTTCTGCAGCTCCTTCCCATGCCGCCTTTTCTCGCTTCTGCGATGCCCCTTCCGCAGATATGGTTCCGCTTCTGCGGAATTTCGACCGCATCTGCGGTCCTCAAGCTTTGGACCAAAAACCGCATCTGCGGCTCCCCGTTTGCTTCTGCGGTGCCGCTTCTGCGGTCAACCAACTGCAGAAGCGAAAACAAGCAACCAGATGCCTTCAGCTCTCTTCCAAATTCCAATTTCGATCCGTTAACCACCCGGAATCCACCCGAGGCCCCCGGGACCCCAACCAACCATACCAACCAGTCCCAAAACACATTACGGACTTGCTCGAGGCCTCAAATCATAACAAACAACGCTAAAACCGTGAATTACACCCCGATTCAAGCTTTATGAACTTTGAACTTTCCAACTTCTATTTCCGATGTTTAAACCTATCAAATCACGTCCGATTGACCTCAAATTTTGCACACCAATCATATTTGACATTACAGACCTACTCCAACTTTCGGAATTGGATTCCGACCCCGATATCAAAAAGTCAACCTCCGGTCAAACTTCCCAAAAACCTTCAACTTTCTATCTTTAGCCAAATGGCTTCAAAATGACCTACGGACCTCCGAATTCACTTCCGATCGCGCTCCCAACTCCAGAATCACCATACGGAGCTATTCCCAGACTCGAAATCCCAAACGGACATCGATAACACTGAAATGCACTTCAAGCCAAACTTAAGAAATTCCTTCTAAAATGCTAACTTCCACATTAGGGGCCAAAACGCTCCCGGGTTATCCAAAACCCGATCCGGGCATACGCCCAAGTCCGAAATCATCATACGAACCTGCTGGAATCTTCAGATCCCGATTCCGAGGTCGTTTACTCAAAATTCCAATCCTAGTTCATTCTTTCAACTTTAAGCTTCCGAAATGAGGATTCTCTTCCCAAATCAACTCCGAACTTCCCGAAATTCAATTCCGACCACTCGTACAAGTCATAATACCGGAAATGAAGCCGTTCATGGCCTCCGACTGCTGAACGTAGCGCTAGCACGGGAAACGACCGGTCGGGTCGTTACATTACTAAACAAAAACTTCAGCTCTAAAGCTGAAGTTTTTATTTTATAACTGGCAAACTTCAGCTCTAGAGCTGAAGTTTCCCGGTTACTAAACAAAAACTTATAAAATAAAACTTCAGCTCTAGAGCTGAAGTTTTTATTTTATAACTGGCAACTTCAGCTCTAGAGCTGAAGTTCGCGAGTTAAAAAAAAAAACTTCAGCTCTAGAGCTGAACTTCAGGCCCGGCTACTAAAATGCTGAAGTTTTGTGTAATTGCCTTTGCTACTTCAGCCCCGTGTGCTGAAGCTATGTGAAAAAGCGGGTACGCTTGTAATTTTTTTTGCAAAGCGGGCACAGGTTAAAATGTGGCACAAAAAGCGAGTATAGATGCAAATACCCCCAGTAATTTGCGGCGAGGGACCGGAGGAGCAGAAAAAAAATAGCCCTTATTATTATTTTTAGGCTATAACTTGTATAGGGTCATTTTGTGGCTACCGGGTGATATAAGCTCCGACCGAGTGGCTACAAATGAATTTTGCTCAAAAGTAAAAGTAGAATAGAAGAATTTACTTAAATAGCAGCCCACTCAATTCCTTTTTTTTATTTTTTTATTTTTTAAGATCCAGCTTACCTTTTATTTTTTAAACAAGAAAAGCTGTCATTCCTGTCTTTCAGAATTTAAAGATAATACTAATCATAGGAAATTGAGATCAACCTCCCACTCAATTACTTAAATAAGAAATAACCGACGAATATCTCTCTCTCTATAATCTATGTATAGTATTTGTATAATCATATGTAATTAATGTATAATTTATGTATAGTAAATAATAAAACTGGTTTGCAATTTGCGGGGATTTGCATCTATACTCAATTTTTAGGTCACCTTTTAACTTATACAGCTTCGCAAAAAAAATTGTAAGCATACTCACTTTTCGGGTAACTTCAGACATACGGGCCTGAAGTAACAAAAATTTATGTCTGAAGTTTGAACTTCAGAATGTTTTGCCTGAAGTGTAGCCTTATCAAAGCAAAACTTTAGATATTTTTGCTTGAAGTTTGGCCTAACTTGTAAAGGCAATAAAACTACATCATGTTTTGGCTGAAGTTTTTATTTTGTAATTGCTGAACTCCAGTATTCTAGGAGCTAAAGTTTTATATTTATTTGTTGAACTTTAGCATTCTTAGAGTTAAAATTCCGTTATGCTTTTCTTCGAAGTTAGATGGCCTTACGTCAAAAAAGAAGCAGGAAACAATTGGTTCTTTGACTTTTGATGTCATAGACGCATCTCCTGCTAGACAAGTAATTGGAAGTTCCAGTCAAGTGGCGTCGAAAGATTGTGAGTCTTCAGTCGAAATATCACAAAATAAATAAGATGTAAAAGTGCAGTTACATCTGCATTTTTGTAGAGTGCTATAGTTTATGGCGGAGGCTTCAGTTCACTTTGAAAACTTAGTTCAGGCTCAATTAATAGTAAAAAAATAAAGCTGTCATAACTCACAATTGTAAAAACATCATAAACTACATTAAAATATATTCACAATCACGATATAAAATCATTGTCACCCAAAGAAGAAAGAAGAAGAAGAAAACGAAGGAGGAGAAAGAGGACAGAATTTATTTAAAAAGTGAGTATAAGTTAAAACAATTAAAAGAAAAATAGGTATAGGTTAAATAGGGTGACCAAATAGGACGCCCCGTGCAATTTCTGCGCTATTTGCATAAAGATCCCAATAGAATAAAGGGATACAAATACACAATTACCTTTATCAAGAGAAAAATAATCTAATGGGCTCAGAACAGGAAATCTCAAACTTAGGCCCTATATAAACTACAAAAAGGCCAGTGTTAGACAAGCCTTAAACTACAGGCCCACCAAAACTTCGTTCTTCTAAAACCCTAGCGATTTCACCAGTTATTGTTGTATGGTTATATAGGAGAAAACTCCCTTCATTACCGCCGTCGACGCATTTGCCTCTTCCTATAATTTCCGACTACATTTCTCCAGGCCAGAGCCAACCATGGTTGCTGCAAAGAAAACCGTAAGAATCTCTTGATATATCTATATTTTTTTTTGTATGTGTGTGTGTGATTTGGTTGATCTGAGAAGCATTTGTTTTTCGTGTATTGTTAATTGCAGAAGAAGACTCATGAGAGTATTAACAACAGGCTGGCTCTGGTAATGAAGAGCGGCAAATACACATTGGGATACAAGACTGTTCTCAAAACTCTTAGAAACTCCAAAGGTACACTTAGTCAACTCTCTATGCTCTTATTTTAGGCAAAAATGTGTTTTGTTTTTTAAGGTGGTTAAAACCATGATCTTCAGCTGAATATTGTGCATTTTTTTAGCTAGTTGTTGAGTACGAGTAGATTAGTTAATTCTGTTCTGTAGATTGAATAAATTTGTCTATGATCAAATTGCATTGTTGAAATATTACCTCCGTCCAAAAGAGAATGACAGGTTAGAAATACGATAATACATCTAATTTTAGTATCATATTATCTTCGATTGAAGTGCAGATTGCTCATTTTTATGTTGGTGGTAGTGTTGAACTAGCTTCAATTAAGATAATACTAGCTGACTCATTTAAGGAGAAGTCAGTGTTTTGGCAGTGTCGGTACTGGATTCATAGTATGCTTGTCTGATTCTGTCACATGCATACTCAGTGTGTATGTGTGTGTGTCTTTTAAATTAGGGAACTTAAAAGATGAAAGATTAAGAAGAGTTAAAAAGAATTAGAGAGTATTCCGGAAAAAAAAACTTTGTTGTGATGACAATGTTGATTAAAAATATTGATTCAGAGGAAGGCCAGTGCATGTACTTTTTAGTCATTTGCTTTTATTCGTGAGAGGCGTTTGTTTTGGAGAAGGGTTGCTATGAGTTTTATAGGGAAAGGATCTTAGGTTACTGGTTATGGATTTTGACTGTTAAGAGAGGTAGTTAACTTGCCTGTGATGTAACTGGGTTGTACATTCTGGTTTTCATATTGCAGGCAAACTCGTCATCATTGCCAACAACTGCCCTCCTCTCAGGAAGTCTGAGATAGAGTACTATGCTATGTTGGCAAAGATTGGAGTCCACCACTACAATGGAAGTGAGTTTTCTTGTCTATGTGCTCTTAGTTGTCTAAATGCTGCCTTTAATGCCTCCTTCTGTCCTTCCCCTGTATGGGTGTTATGAACTAATTTGCTTCTGTTTGTATGTTTCCATGTTAATTAGAAGTGTCTTTTTGTTTAGAGTTTAGCCCTGATCCCACTTGTGGGATTACACGGGGTATGTTGTTGTTGTTGTTGAATGTATCTTATATTTGTTCAAGTCATGGAAAATGTTACACTCATATTTCCTTTGTAACAGTGGTCAGCTTATCAAAGGCCTTATAGTGTTATCATATTTGGAATGCCTACATCATAAGTTTTGTTGCTGGATTGATTGAATGGTATTATGTCTAAGATTGAACAACTAGGAGATGCATTGCAACAAAAAAAAAATAAGCCTTGTTAGATGAGATGGTTAAATGTGAGTTTGTTGGGTATAGGATTGACTAACAAACTAATGGTCTGATCCATAAATCAAAATAGTGTTTGGAATGTTGCTTTCTGTAAGCTTAGTATCATGCATATGAATATCTATGTTTTCTTTGGCCACTTCTCTCGTCTTACATGTATTGTTTTATTCTTATAGCTTGAAATTCAATCAATTAAAGAAGAAAAATAATAGAAATTGAGTTTCTTTCCAGGTTTCATAGAGTCGATAGAAAACTGCATTTGTTTGTGGAGCATTCTTAGCATATTGTTCTTTGCAAGTCCTTGAATAACTTTAGCTACCATAGCTCTTGATTGTGGTTGCTATATTTGCGATCAAGTTCTTTAGATTGGAATTATTGCTACAGTTATGTCTTGTAGATTCATGGTTCTTCCACTAAATATCTCTTCTTGTTTCAGACAATGTAGATTTGGGGACTGCATGTGGTAAGTATTTCAGAGTCTGTTGCCTCAGCATCATTGATCCAGGTATGCTTATGCTCTTGATTGTTCAATTAGTGTTGGTTAAACATGGATTTTTGTTTTGACGTTTAAAGTACTTTCTGTTTCTCCCACTCAGGTGATTCTGATATCATTAAGAGCATGCCTGGTGATCAGTGAGATAGCAGCTGATGTTAGATCGCTCTAATGGACACTGCTCAATCTTAGTGGAACTTTGCCGTTTTTCCTTATTGAGAAAAATATCTAGTGTAGATGAGTTTTGCTACTGTGGTGATGTTAAAGGAAGTTTTGATGGTATTTGGAATCTTAACGACATCAATTTTTTAACCCTGAGTTTTGAATCTTCTAATTGACTATCATTTGTTGCTTGAGTTCTGCATGCTGCACTATCAAATTCCTGAGCTATTTCTTTGATCTATAACACATACCTTCAGTAAGAATTTCTAACCTGGTTGGTTCCCCTGCTAGGACCTAAAGAAAGAGCAAACTCTTCTGAGCCATTACAAAACTGCCTATATTGTATTTGAGGATGTTATATCTTGGTTGTCGTACAGAACCAATATGGCCAATCCAGGGATTTTTTGGTGATGTCTCATCATTAATTGATACTGATCTTTACATTTTTGTGGATGTTTAGTATTCTTTTAGTCAATATGGAAGTTTAGATGTTGAAATACTGTTTAAATGGAAAGGCACCATTTGGTGCTTCTATTGATTTGATATAAACATTGGGCGTTAACGTTATAAATTATTGAACTTGAAAATATTTAAGAAAGCTTTAAACTTAAAATTGTCGTCTCAAATCTTAAAAGTATCTCAATAAATTGGGGGGGGGGGGGGGGGGTTGACGATAAGCTCATTGACCCAAAGTATCCACTTTTGGTGATTAGCTCGGGAGAACAGTTGTGTTTGGTACGAAGAAAAATATTTTTTTTAAAAATGAGTGTTTTTGTCACTTATTTTTCCTTGTTTGGTTGGTGAATGAAATTTTTTTACGAAAATATTTTCTAGTGTTTGGTTAAAGAGTAGAAAATATATTTTAAAAAAATAATTTTTTATGTTATTCTTCTCACCCCCTTTTTCCATATTTCCTGTGCTTCCCCCTCCTTCCACCTCCTTCCCCCTCCCAAATACCCAGCATTTTCATGATTCTATTATTTCAAGAATTTAATTATATTTCTAATAACTTACACAAATCGAAAGGATCCTAATATGTAACTTTACTTCTTTACGCAAAAACAACGTTGAAATTTGTGTTCCATAACTAAAAAGAAAATACTCTTTTTTAGTTGAAAAAGAAAATACTCTTTCTACAACATGAAAATAAAGTACTCATTTTGTTGACATGAAAGAAAATACTTTTTCTACATCACGAAAAAAAAATTCTTTTGTTGAAACGAAAGAAAATAGTTTTTACTATATCATTTTGTTGAAATGAAAGAAATACTTTTCAATATATTATTTTATTAAAATAAAAGAAAATATTTTTTTCTACATCATGAAAAGAAAGTAATCATGAGTATATAATTTTTTTATATCACGAAAAGAAAAATACTCATTAGTTGAAATAAAAAAAAAATACTTTGTCTGTAACATGAAAAGAAAGTACTATTAATAATATTTCTATTTAGGGTGAAGGGTGGGGTGGGGGTGGGGCAGGGGTTAGGGGGGTAAGTTGGTTGGGGTTGGTGAGGATGGGGAATAGGGTGGAGAAGGTTGAAAAAAAATTTTGGAAAATATTTCCCTTCTTTTGATAGAAAAAATATTTTTGTTCAATTAGAGGAAAAAAAATTCTTGAAAAAAACATTTTCTAAAATATTTAAGTCGGAAAATTAAAAAATATTTTTCTTGGTATCAAACACACCCATAATATCATATGATATGGCATATCTGACCTGGGGAGGTGTCGACTTGATTGGATGAGCCGTCTCACATAACTATGTATTGATAATTTTTACCCACCACTTTGGAAAAACATCACTTAGCAAACACTGCTTTGTCAGAATTCTTTACTAGATATGTATAAGAAAAATAAAAGTATTAAGGATAAATATAAAAATGATACCACTTACTATTATAATAATTTATTCATTTATGGTAGTTCTTCAAATTGTGACACCACTTATAAAATATCTCGAGTATGCCATTATTTACAACCATGGCACTAAAGCCAATTGATTCACTCAATGAAGCGGAACTTTCCATTTCTTTTAGAGCTGGACCGAAATAATTTAAACGTCTTGCATTTTATCTGTGGAAAAGTCAGTCCATATTTATATTCTATTCTACATATATAGAAGCCGCTTGGGAACAGGTCAGGGTCGTCATGCCTGCTTACCAAGGGCTACTTTGGTCTTTTACAAAAATTTTGCTGAAAATATATAGAAGCCGCTTGGGAAGCAGGTCAGGGTCGTCATGCCTGCTTACCAAGGGCTACTTTGGTCTTTTACAAAAATTTTGCTGAAAATTACACATGTAGAGAAACTTGACGGGTGGTGTGATGTGAGAACTCCCCGCTGCATATATGTCAGCAAGAAAGAGGATGAACAAAGACAGATTATTTTTTTCTCTGCTTCATCTTCAGATTTCAGTTTTATCTTAAATTGATCGATTTTGCTGCTACTTTCGAGATCACCGGTTAATCGAAGGTCAGTGACTTTCCTCCCAAGGTTTAATCACCAAGAGATCTGTAAAATCTCAATGCTAAAGCGTGTTTTAGGGACGCTTCTTCTGCTGATTTTGTGTGGGAATCTAAGCTGCCTTTGAATTTTCTTGAAAGATAGAATTTGTTTGATAGGAAAATAAGAAAAGTTATGTTGAAAATGATTGAACAAAATTTAGGTGAAATGGGTTTGTCTATTTTAAAGGAAATACCTATGGCATATGCGTTTTCTGATAAAATTTTTTGTATAATTGTTGAGATAGGAACAGATAATCTGAAGTTTTATATTTTGTTTTAAAGATGAGTTTTAATATCATCTTTTATTTTTCTGTTTCACTTTGCTCTATAAGTGTTTGACAAAATTCTTCAATGAATCAGGCCTTTGACTAGACTTTTATTATTATCTTTCGATTAAGTTGTTGCTTTCCATAGAAAGAAGGGGCTGGTAATTTGAGTTTAGGTATATCATGAGGGTTGACGATTCCATATTCCGCCAATTGGTTTGCAGATGTGCTTGATTTTCGCTATTAAGAATTCATTTTCATGGTTCAGCAGTAAACTCTTTTGCCCAGGCAGAATCTGGAGTGGTTAAGCTTTTTTCGGTTTGGTGAGTTTTTCCAAAATAAAAATATGTAAACAATTCAAATTAGAAAGGAGCTTCACTCAATTTGACAATATTAATTTTGTAAAGTCTTCCAAAATATAGATGTATCTAAATTACTCGTAATTTTTACTAATAGCTAACACGTCTAGAGTAACTCTGACACGTGTTGCATTTCTGCAAGAGCTTGTTTCTACAACTTGAACCCCTGACTCCTCGTCATGCAATAATAACTCTTACCATTACTATATGATGGTCTTAAAAAAATTATCTGGAGTCAGTTTATGCACGAAATCATTTGAGGTTATATTGTCGTTAAGTAATAAAATTGAAGTAAGAATATTAAATATTATTAAAGTGATAAAATTTATCTAAAAGACCTAAATTAAATAAATTCAATACTTAAGAATCACAATACTAACTTTACATCCATAGTTTCGTCCCTTTTTAGTGCCGAGAACTTAATTTGTCGGTGAATTGCATTTTTCAGAAAATTAACATATAATACAATATTTAGCAATAAATTAAACCGAATAGCTTTGTGACTTTATTAATGTAATGGGTAAAACTTAAGGATTTTAAAGATATAAAACATATTTTAATAACTTTACTGATGCAAGGATAAATTCAATTGCCATGGGTGAAATTACCCTCAAATAGTCATTTGAAATTTTTCATAATTTATCAGTTAAGTGGACATAGCCCTGCCCCTTTAGCGTATACGATGAAATTCAAAACCTGTGATTTTTGTCACATATTCATTTGGAACATTTATTTCGTAAACGTTCGTTCAACATGCATCACTATATTTAATATTTTTATGCAGAGAAATTTAAAGGAGAAGGTTAGCAATTTGAGAGAAAAATTAGGAGTATTTAAAGTTAAAATTTAAGTAAATTTTATGGCGGGTCAAGTTATTATTCTTTGTTTTATTACTTAAAAAAAATTCACTTATTACAAAAATAATTTTGACTGGTTTTTGTAGAAATTCACCCGAAATGTGAGAGAAAATGACAAAAGTGATCCTTATATTTGAGGGTAAGTTCAAAATGGACCCCTAAATATGCTCCTTCGCCCTTTTGATCCCATAAGGTTGTCAAAAGTGAGTACTTTTGGTTTCATCGAGTATTTAATAAACTATAAATTATTATTTTAATAAAAACTGCGAAAAAGAGAGATTTTATATGGAATCACATTTAGAAATGTGTTCTTTACAATTTCAGCTTTTTTTTGCTTATTGTGGAATCTAATGTAGATTTTTAAGGTGCAATCACTGCTATTTTAAAATATATTTCTAGTGTCATGTATAATTTTTGATTTTGCGACTTCTAGATTTGACAAGTCTATCCTATCGTATTTAGACTAACTTGCATTAGGTATAGGATAACTGGATTTTATTTTTTATAATTAATTATGTGGCCTGAAGAACTGAAATTCATGTATCATTAAATTGTTGACTCATTTTTAAGGCTAATATAGGTTGGTGGCATTAAAGTCCATTGTGATGATTGGTGAATTTGCGCACATTCATTGGTTCGACTTTCAGACAATTCGATCAATTTTTTTATCGCTTAAAGGATCAAATGCTAATTAATTAATTTAATCTTCAAAGGATATGATCTGGTTATATTGCAAAAGGAGGATAAAAACTAAAATTTGTCATTGTTGTTTTTTGTTTACTTTTATCTGAATTTCACACTTATAATCTGTTTGTAGTAGTAACTCCATGTTTATGGTGGTAGAGCACATATGTGCTTAAACATTTTGGTTCGCCAGTTACTATATTGGTATTTCTAGTTTATTTTTTAAGTTTTTATTATAGCTAAGGGCCTTCGTACTCACTTTGGCAACCTTATCTATATCTATATCTATCTATCTATCTATACTATATTAAAAGCACGAAGGCCCTTAGCGTAATGTCGTTCGCTTTTTTTACCCTTTAAAAATATATTTTTACACTGGACAAAATAGTCATTTGATTATTTTCCTAATATTTAGGAGTTTTAAATCAACTAAATATTTGACATTATATTCCTAATTTTTAGGACTTCATAATTGACTAAAATTTTGAACATTAAATATTTCCTTATTTTGGACTTCTATTTAATAGGTCCTAAATGGGGGTGTTCACGGTTTGACGGAAAACCGATCCAAACCGAAAACCGAACCAAACCGATTAAGTAAACCGATATTTTTTTTGATTTGGATTGGTTTTGGTTTTAAATTTTAAAAACCGATAATATTTGGTTTGGTTTTGGTTCTATTTTAAAAAACTGAAAAATAAACCGAACCAAACCGATTAATTATATATAAAATTTAATAATTATTTATATACAATATAATATCTTTTTGTTAATAATTTTAATTGTTATTTTGAAGTTTTTTTTAATAATAAAACGAGATGAGCCTCGCTAAACAAAACAAACAAATTGCGGGGCCCTCGATAAATGTTTATACAAACAATACTTAGACTTCGGGATGGGCCATTTAGCGCATTTCACGGCTTTCCCCAAAGAAATAATGCGTTAGCTTCTTTAAGCGCTTCTTTTAATAACATTACCTTCCTAAACTCGGGTGCGCATTTATGTGACCCAAATCCGAATCTCAACGAAGTCATTATGTGTCAAAAATCGCGGGTGTATTTATGTGACGCGGTACGACACATATTTTCACGACGTTGCAATCCTCTTTAAAATAATAATAATAAAAGCGGTTAAAAAGCACATAGACTAAAACATGTTGTAAAATCAGATAAATAAGCCAAATATGACAGTTGAGCGACCNGAATAGATAACAACTTGCTTCGTTAACTAATGGAAGATTCATTATTTATGTCCTAATTTTAGTGGAAAAGTATTTAACTTTCAACTAATCTATATGATCTATGTTTACTATTAACGGGGAAAACAGGAAGCTCGAACAATTAATATTGTCATTACAATTAGTGAAAAGTAAATGTTAAATAAAATTATAATTATACAATTTATATTTTAAAATTGTTTTTGGATCTATTTCCTTTTCACAATGAAAAAGGGTTATGTAATTTGATTTCTCAGTGGTCAACAACACTTTAGTCGAAAAAAGAAGACAAAATCTTGTTCAAGTAGGAATCAGCTAAAGATTCAAGAATAAGAAGAAAAGCCACATTCCTTAGTAAATTCGGATACGGTTTCTTACTTTTCGTACCTATATATAAACAAGTCTAATGCAAATATACATGAACATATCAAGAAGAAACAAACAATTATTTTCTACTCTATTTTTGCAGCTGAAGTAGAAAAATAATGGTTAGATTGGGAAAAAAAACTTCGATATTCCCTGCTAAGGAGCCGCTATTTCCTAAATTTAATATCAAGGGTAACGACGGTCGTTATAGTCGGAATAGGCGATATCGTAGTGAAAAAGTTTGCCTTGTTATCACGGGCACCATTTTCCTAGCTGTTGCCGTACCTAATTTAATTTTATTTTTCGGTATGTTCTTTAATTAGTTCGTTTTGTAGTTTCTTTTGTTTTTAGCTTGTAGGATTGGAAGGAATTTGATTTATGTAAAGATTAATTGATTTATTTATTTATTTAGCACTTCAGTTTAATTTACTGTAAAGGTTTATCAAAGTTTCAATGTCTTGATTATCAAAAGCATTGTGTATCTCGAGCTCGAAATCTTTTGTTCTTGTTACAAAGTTTTATAATGGAATTTGAAATCTCGATTACTTGATAGATATTGGAGGGTTTCGCACAGAGGCAGAGCCATAATTTTGACTTTATAGGTTTTGAATTTTTTAACAATGATTTCATGCGGTAATAACTCGATTGAACCCAAACTCTGACTTCTAGCTCCGCCACTGATTTCGCCGCAAATCCAAACGATTTCTATCTTCCCTTATTAAGATATTTCCTGTTATTAGGAGTTAATCGAGAAGGATCCATTTATTATGAATCTTAAATTAAGAAGGCTTTCAAATATTCCAAAAATTGAATCGGTCCCAAACGTTGGAGATAAATAGTCCATTCCTAAAGTTTTTCTTTCCGCAAAATTTACGAAACTTTAGGTTTAGTCTTTGCCCTTTTAGCTTCCCACTTTTTTGCTATATATATAATGGTGTTTAAGAGCCTCGTTATCATAGTTAAATTAATATAGAGGAGAAATTAAAAAAAATAATGCACGACTTGGTTGTTGTATATCATATTACGAGCATAGGATCCTTGAGGTCTTCTCTGGGTGAATTATGGAAATCGAGCAAGAGAATCCTTTTATCAATATAAGATGTCATTTTGCCCTTTATGACTAAAAAATAATGGTTGACGAAATCCGCAACTAAACTGTATTAACATCTAGTGCTAATCGTATTAGCACCAGATTAGTAGATATTTTGACTCTTATAAAAGCTATAATCGCTAACTTTAGAAAATAGACTTTATTTTCCCAAGGATAAAATATGCAACATTTTGAATTTGAACTGCAGTTTGAAATAATATATTCAAGAAAAAAGCTATTGCACGGGAATAATTTAATTTGTAGTCAAGAGATCACAATTCGAACTATAGTATTCAGAGATTGTTTATTTTCCTTCAATCCTAACAATATTATTTTTTTTAAGAAAATAAAGAAAGCAATTTTCGTTGTTAGAACCAACTGAAGAACGTGATTTCCAAAAAAAATTGCCTTGACAAACTCTGTCAAATTGAAAAAAATTAATTTTCAGAGGGCTATGGGAAAGCGGAAGCTTCCCTAACCCTAACGGAGATTTCTTTTGTCAAAACATTCTAATAGATTGAGGTTTTTCATTCAACCTCACAAAACATTCTAAAAGTGTAACAAGACTAATTTTTTCATATACCTGAATTCTTTATATTAGAACAGTCTTCCGTCAACTTCTGACATTTGCTATGATTTATGTATCCTAACTGCAGGTATTCAGCAGGTTATAGCATGTTTCACTTTTGCATAACAGACAACGAGCATGATTGGATAAAGGGATCTGAGCAATATAGTTTTATTGAACATTGTCTTGCATCAGTAGATAAACAGAAGCAGCCTTGGCTGATTTTTTCGGCTCATCGGGTTATGGCATAGGAAGCTTTGCAAGGGTGTTACCTGAGTATTCTTGTAATTACACAGTATTTTTTTCAAACGAAAACACGCCATAACTTAAAGTGTTGGGCCCGTGCTTGCACGGGCCAATCCCATGTAGTACTATATACTATATAGAAGCCGCTTGGGAAGCAGTTGGGAGTCGTCATGCCTGCTTACAAAGGGCACTTTGGTCATTTCAAATTAATTTTTAAATTTATCTTACGCAGGAGTAAGTTATACTCTATGTTGCACATGCTGTACTTTGGAGAGAAAGTTTCCCAAATTGCATAAAAGTACCACACGGTGAATCTAAATCATCCCCTTTTCTTCTCTCTTGGCACAATTCCTACAATCAGTAGTATCTTTTGGAGTTGTCTTTGATTTAAATTATTATTTTCTTGTATTCCCTGTACAACCATCTTCTCTTGCTGTGGAGTAACCCCTTCACCAGGTATCAAAGTTGATGCTTGTGATTCCTAAAGATTCTTTGTTTCTTCGAATTTGAATTCTCTGAGTTTGTATTTCTTCTTCTTAAAATTTTCTCTGTTTCTCAATTTGGGTCTCTCTTTATTTGTTCTTTTGCTCTACTTCTAAGATTTGATCACTGCGTTTGGAGGTAATTAATTCTCTTCTTCTTCTTCGTGCGTTGCTTCTGGGTTAAATAAGTCTAAGGAATCACCAATTGTTTGCTAGATTTCAATTTTTTTTAGGCAGCTTTGCTTTCAGTTTGCCTGCTAGGTGTTTGTGAAATTGCCTTCTAAAAATTTTAGTTTTGCACACAAAGAGGGTGAGATGAGAATCAAGGTATTAAGGGATGAAAAGACTGTTAGCTTCCATGATGATGAAACCATAGTGATTTGCTTTTTGCTTAAAAGAATGTTGATATTTGAATAAATGAAGTCTGCTCTTCAAAATATGTACTTTCCAGTAGCATCAAAGAAAGGAGGAGGGGCACGTGAAATCTCATTGCTATTCTTTTCTAAGGATTGGCGTGCATAGTAAGCACGATATTTAGATGCACTTACCACAAAATAAAAAAAGGGACATTGACCATCGTAGAAAAGCTATTTGTGAAGAACTCCTCGGATTAAATCCTGATATAATTTGCCTACAAGTAGTTACAATTGCCTCTTGCTTATTGGCATGTTTAAATATGTCCATACTTTAGATATGAAACTGATTGAAGAATTTTATTGATGTGATTGAATAGGAGATGGATAAGTATTATGATCTACTAAACATGTTGAAGAAAGTTGGATATCTCCAAGGTGCACAGACAGAAATGCTGCTTAGTAGTCTCAAACTTGCAACAGTCACTCTCAAGCTACAGAAGATAATAAGAAGGCTGTTTTATGAGTTAGTCAGGATGATTTGGCGTATCGAGAATGATGGGTGATGGAGACTGTGTGAATGGTTTATGTTTGGAAACTTCGCGGAATTATCTTCTTGGAGTAACTTTTATATACAGGATTTCAATGGCAAGGGCCAAGGGGTGATCAAATCCATCTGCTTATTTTACTCGAGGAATTACCAAGTCTTATGGCTGCATAAAATGGCAGAAACGATATGCAGCAGTTACAATCATTTGTCACTGCGAAACGACGTTTAAAGGTTTATGCCAAAGCTTTGCATTTATTATTGAATTTTAAATGTTTGATTTTGCACTCAAGACCGCTCCTCTCTTGGATATGTGCAGTTTGATCAGAAATTTGATTGCTAAAAATGACCACTTCTACAAATAGATGCTAAGCATACACACACATAAAAAAAAAAAAAAATTGTGATATCTGCAATATTATCTTCTAGCTAGAAAGCTTGAAATGGAACAATGATTCTTTTCTTTGTTTTTTTTTTTTTTAAATGTTATTTCTTAATTTCAATATAATCATCCTTCCTTTTTTCTGATTTTCATGCTTTGTTTTCCTTTCACATCTTTCTTCTTTTTCTTGAAACAGGAATCAGAAATAGCTAGGTCGTCAAAGATTAAGGATTAGTCTAAGGATTCCAATGTTGTCTTAACTCGTGAAAAATGATTGAATGCGATGTCCCAAGATGAAGATTACAATAATGAAAAATGAATAGGTCCCTACATAAAATGTACAAAATCTGTTGACATACAGAATATGAAATGTGCTTTATCACACCTGGAATACCTTTTTCAAGACTTTTGGTAATTCTAGCTTTTTTCCTATCTTTATGCAGTAATTTATGATAAATGTTCAATCACTCATGAGCCACGAGAGCTCCTCATATGTTTAGGAGACTGATTGTAATCTAAATTTATTCTCAAACATATATTCTACCTTAAAATGTTTTGAATGTGAATGTTTAACATATTTGTAGATAGAACTTCGATTGATATAATTGGATATCTTTTGCTGATGTTAAAATTCTTCCCAAGGCTGATGAGTTGCAGAACGCAATAGAGGAACAACAGAAGAATTTGGTTGAAGAGATCAGGAATGCAGTTGATGATCATATAAGAGTAGGCTGGAGGATGCTATTGGAGGTCCTGAAGTAATGGCTCTGAATTAGCGAGTGAATTACGACTATGCTCCGTGATTATAACTTTATTCTTTCATACATCAGCTAACTGTAGCAACAGATCTCCTAATGCAGTACCTAAATTCAAGTCTTTAACTGCTATAGCTTTTGTATGATGCATATGCTACTTCATATTAGAGGATTTATATCTCAGTAACTAGCTAACTGCTTAGAGTGCAATGCTAATATTGCACAAAAGTACCAGTAGTCGAAGAGGCATTTGCTTCTTCGTAACAGTTTCTTTTAAGTTATACTAGGTTTTCTTTGATCGTCAGTAAAGTTTAACACTTTCGAAGTTGTTCAGAGTCAAGTTAATGACTTCTGGCAATGTGAGCTTTATCCTTACAAGTATAGGATAAGTTGGGTTCATTTTGGTTTGGTGCTATCAATGTTGAAGGCATAATCCAACTGTCTGCAAGGATCATGTTTGGTAGGGTCAAGGTGCTGTGAAGCCTTACTTAGAATGGAGCATGAGAAATAGCATATCCCATTATGTTGCACATGTAGCTTTAAGTGTTATCGCCTCGCATCTTAGACACACTTTTCACCTACATGCACCACATGTCTAAGAATGTTCAGATCTTTAACAATATCAATATAGAATACTATTTATTGTCTTCCTGAGTCTCAGTATATATAATTTTTCGTTGTCCTTGAATCCTGACATTCATATATAAAACACAGTATAGTACAAAATATTTATATAGAAGAGCCTTGGAAGCAGCTGGGCGTTGTCTTGCCGACCAAGGACTGTTTTGTCAATTCATTATATATCAAATAATTTTACTGGTCTAAAGAGAATATCACTGTAGCTTGATGGTATATATTTTTGGTAGCTTCACTATTTTAACCCTCGCCATTCAAAAGCTACAACAGATATAATAATTACACCCTGCCCCATCACGTGGTTAATTTGCAGGTCACTGCTACCCCTAGGTGTAGCATTTATTATTTCACATTCTATTTAACACTTACGTTAATTATGCACCTTTGGGGTCCTTTTTGGTAAAGTGATAAATGGCGATCTTTACGTATTCACCTTTGCCCGTCTTTCGTTAGTTTATTACATGAGTTGCCCTTATACACTTTGGTAAATAAAACAAACTTTGAAGACGTTCCTGGAAAAGATGATGATTTTAGGATCACGTGCCTAACACATATCCTGTAGCCTTCTTTATTAGCTTTGATGAACTCCAGCCATCTTCCTGGAGAAAATAGTACTGCACACTTTTTGAAACTAATAAATGTTCCTGAAGAGATTCATTTTTGACAGAGAAAAGAGAACGTTATTATTTTGTTTTTTCCGTATCTAATGAATTTATTCATCTATTTTGGCTCCTTAATCACTACAAGTGAATTTACATACTCAAGATAATTTAACCATGGCATTTTTTCCATTATAATTTGTCTTTTTTGACTAAAAATTTAAAAAACTTTTGAATCTTGTGATTTTAAATCAGTCATTAATATTTTTGTGACTGTAAATTATGTCATTAAGAATAAATAAAAAAATTATACTCAAAATTATTCCTAATTATAGAAAGGTATAAATATGTGATTCGTTTTTGAACGGAAAAGTTTTTTTTGAAAAAATAAAGCAAAAATTTTGTTTCAAATTTAAATTCTTACTATTGATTTTTTTTTTTGATCAAAATTCATTTCTTGGACTCTTAGACATTAAGCGAGATTGAAATTTTGGAACGAATGGAGTATGTGAGGGGGGAAAACTGACGTTTCAATGAGGTGGCATAAAGATGGTTAAAATTAAATAATTTTTAATTCAACTTAGTAACTTTACAATGTGATATAAATTATTTCAAAATACAGTATTTGAGCGAGACAATGAATTTTCACGGTATTTTGTTTATTAATTTCTAATATATCTGTTTTGTTTCCTTAATGGTATTAAAACAGATCTTGACATACTTGGAGGTTTTATTTAGTTTTCAAAGGTTAATGTCCATTTAAGTTGAATATACATATAAGTCTCTATGTTATATCTGTCTTTATGCAGGTAACAATAAAATATTAGTAGTTTTATTGGACAGTAACGTGGGTTTAGAATTATAATTTTTCAAATATTTATTTTTATTTCAAGCAATCTTTCCTGGTCTTTCTTGAATTTATAACAAGTGAATAATATAATAATGATGAGTTTTATACCAATTTTGAACAACGAACATTGTATTACTAATGCAGAATTTTAGAAAGGTATTATAATAACTTGTACATGCAATCAAATGAGCTACACTTAGTTTTTAGTTTAGACAACAACACAATGTATTAACAGCAAGCAAATTAATAAGTAGAAGACAAAAACTGCCACTAAATTTAAATCGTTGGGCCCGTGCTAAAAAATCATCTAGTAATCACATAAATGGCATCAAACATAGCCGCCATTTAGGATGCTAATTCTTTAGAAAGCAAGGAGAGCGCTATAAATTTCAAATTCAATATCAATTAAGAAATAAGATGCTACACTAAATTTTGGGCAGGCATATCAATTAAATACAAAGTAAGAAAATGACAGAAAGCCTAAATCGAGTGGCTACTAAAATTTAGAACAAAAAAAGGATCATGATTTTAGTTCATTCCTCTTTTGAGAAGGCAGCTTCTTGCAAGGTAGGTTTCATGGACTTATTTCTCCTTTTTATACTCCGTGAAAATAATGGAGAAACTTTATAAAATTTTGAAACTACCCTCTCCAAATCGACACGTGCGTGGCACATGTATACTAGACTTACAGTATACAGTGTAATTAAAGAAATATCAAAATTGCTAAAATAAAATTTTGAATAATAATAATACATAATAAAGAACAGATTTTGTGAATGATAGATATGGAACATCATATGCTAACTTGTTTGTGGAAGTCAAAATGAATAATATTAAGAAAATCACACAAAACAAATAAGATATATAATTAAAGAGTAAATTGATTAGCAAGCTATCATTTTATTTTTCTATAGATTAAATAAATAGAAAATTTTACTTTTTGCCCGCCTGAAGAAAAAAAAACGCCTTTCAGTTAGCTAACTCTATTTGTATATTTAAGAATAAAAAATAAATCGACCTTCAAACAAAATCAAAAGACTTTTTAATCATAAAACGGTTACACGTTATTGCTAAAACTATAAAGTAAGCATAAAAATTTGTGAAACTGAGTAATAAAATTACAAAACTTGAACAAAATTTATGTTTTGAATATAATATTGGACTATTGACTTCTAAAGTAGAGTTTCTTCCTTCAATTGAGTTGGATAAATAGAATAGACAATTATTATTTTTGTACTTACACTTTTGTCTTCACTTCTATACTATGAATCAAACACAAATTTTAATATAATATTTATATTATTTAAAGTTTACACTTATAAAGACAGAATGCACACGCGCAATGCGCGTGCCGAGAGACTAGATAAATATATTTCAGTCAAAAGCCAATAGTTACTGATCCTCTTAACATAATTTAGTCTCATTTTAGGGCTTCAGACTAAATCAAAATTTTCACTCAGATCACCCACAAAAATTCAAAACAACCCATAACTATATTCACATCAAAATACAACTCCAATTTTCAAATAGAAAAAAGTTTTCCACTTTTTTTTTTTTGGAATTTTACTAGAGGTTTTGACACAGTTACCTACAAAAATAAAACTATTTACCCTTGTTTACTCATTTGTTTTTCTACCCATAAACTAATTATATTTCCTACCCATAGTAGTTTTTGTGGGGAATTTTTTCTTTATTCTCCAATTCTTTTATTTCTATGCTTCTTTTCTTCTTCTTTTTTCTTTTCTCCTTTTCTTTTTTCTCATTTTCTTCTTATTTTTTTCTTTTTTCCTTTTCTAATTTCATTTAACTTCTTTTGTTTATATTCTTTTTCTCTTCATAATCTAATTTCATTTACTATTATCACTATTTTTTATTATTCTTTTTTTTATATTATTACTAAAGAAAAATTAAATTGTGTACCAATTAAATGTAGCTAATACAACCAAAAAATATTAACTAATATATAATACCAGTATAGTATATAGCTATACCAACAGGGTATACAATTGTATGCAAATAGTTAAAAAAAATTTAATTCAATTATTAAACTGAAATAATATCAGATGTCAATAAAAATTTCAAAAAAATTCTAAAAGGATTTAATTGTAAGAGTATACCGTCACACTATATAACATACTATAATTTTTTTTTTTTTTTTTTTTTTTTTGCATTTCAATTTGCCCCTCACGCTGGGAAAAGCTTAAAGCAAATTAAAAGGGAAAAAGCAAGTGAATTTACGGGTAATAAGTATACTATTATAGTATATTGTATACTATTACTGCATATTGCTACTGTATATTGCATATTATTACAGTATACTATAACAATATATTGTATACTATAATAGTATACTGTTGCAGTATAACTATATACTCCTATAGTGCATTGTATACTGTAGCGGTATATTATTAGGTAACTGTGTTCTTCTTCGGTTATTACAATATATCGTTGCAGTATATTGTAAACTATAATAGTATACTGTTGCAGTATAGCTATATACTCCAACAGCATATTGTATACCGTAGCAGTATACTATTGGGTAGTTGCGTTCTTTTTCGATTTTCAGCTGAAATTTCCAACTCAATCACCATAAATCAGCTCCAAATGCTATCAAATTTCAGTATGAACTTCCATAAGGTATTATAAGCAATATTTAACAGCACCCACTTTGAATCAAACAAGAAATCTTTAAAATAAAAATTTTAAACCAAGGCAAGAGCAAGAGCTAGGGAAAGAACAATCAACAAAAAGTGGAGCAGAATTCCTCTGCTTCTTTTAAAGGAGCAGAGAAATTTGGGTGAAGACCCAAGATTAAAGAAGGCTTGGTCTTATTTTTGGTAACTACAGATCCTTGAATTATTTTCTTGTTTGCTACTTCTTGACTTACTTGTAATTTGTTATGATATTCTCTGTACCTATGAAGATTTCCCCCATCACGACCCCTCTAATGGCTCCTACTCTGATCCTTCCGCTGCTAACAATTCTGCTAAGGTACGACTATGTTTTTTTTTACTTTCGCCAGGTGGATTAATTTATGTAATGGTAATCTTCATTCACTAATTTAAAATCCTAAATTCGTCCATATTTGCGTAGGGCAATTTTTCAGTTAGTTTTGGTCTGCTGATGTTTGAGTTTGTGTGTTAGGTGTCTAAATAACAGGGTAAATAGTTTGGGCCCCGTGGATAGGAGTAATAAATAGTTTGGGCCTGGGCATTAAAGGATAAATAGTTTGGAATTAATAGGTATAAAGTGAGATTTTCCTATTTTACTATTCTTAAGTCCAAAAGCCCACTAAATCTAGATTAAAGACATCAAGTCTTGAGCACTCCCTAAATGTAGCATAAAACAATAGATATTGATACATGTTGTACATGGTCCTGTTTGACTTCTCTTCAGGGGCGAATCTACCTTTTGCTAAGGGTGATCAATTGACCACCCTTTGTCGAAATGTTATGAAAAATTATACTTTGTATATAAATAAAATATTAAATTTTGGACGTATATAACATATATTGAACATTCTACAATTAGTGTTTGACCAAGCTTTTAAAAAATGCTTCTAATAATATTTTTCCCAAAAGTGCTTCTCAAAAAAGTGATGTTGATACCCAATTTTTCCCTATATATATTTTCAAAATAACATATGAATGCATATATAAGCATGCCAAAGTGTTTTAGTATTTTTTCTAATTTCTAAAAGATTTTTAAAATCAAATTATTGCCCATTTTAGCAGTATAAAAATCAATAATTATTCCCAAAATTATCATTTTGGTGGATAATTTGTTTTATTTCCCATATTTATACCAAAATATAGTTAAGGTAATTTTTGTATATTTTTTACAAATTTATTTGTGTCACAACCCCAGTTCACCCTCCATGAACATGTCGTGATGGCACCTAGTCCCTATGACTAGGTAAGCCTAACAATGCGGAAGATAGACCATACTTGCGGAAGAAAATAAACAAAACTGAACTGGTAAAATAAAACGGTGTTAAGGTGCTGCTCGGCACATATCACAACAATTCTCGAAGCTAACAAACTCCCAAAATCCGGAAACTCACAAATCACAAGCTAAGGGGATACATAAGAGGCTCTGACTCAAGAATATCTATACAAATGAGAAATACTGGAAAGCTATACTTATTACAGAAGAGCTGGAAAGGGACTCCTCGGTTTGCGGACGTAGCAGATATACCTTGAAGTCTCTACCGGTACGCCTCCTTCCAAGGCTGACAGAACTGAGCGGGAGTACCTGTATCTGCACAACAAAAATGTGCAGAAGAGTAGCATGAGCACACCACGGCGGTGCCCAGTAAGTACCAAGACTAACCCCGATGGAGTAGTGACGAGGAACAGTCGAGGCACCTACCGGTTAATAAACAGTATAATCATAGGAATAATGGAAAACGACATATAATTGGGTAAAGACTGCATGAATGACCCAAAATGCTACCACTCACAATAAGGGGAAAAACACAACAAGTAACAACGAGAATATAATAAATGATGATACGAATGACGGTAAAATCACAATCCAATCCTAAAGTCATAGCACAGCGAGGAGAAAACAAGTCAATAACTCATATCCTACAATGATCTCACAAAGGTCTTACTCAACTATTTCCACAATTTCACCAAGTCTCAGACAAACCATAACTCACGAAGACACGACATCTGAAACCTAACACTTGGCACCCTGTGCCCCATCAATCTCATGGTCACGCTGACAACTAACTGGCTAGCTAGGGCCGCTCTCACAAACATAATGGATAACCGGGGCGTACCTCCACCCTTTAGCAAAAATCAGGAGGAAATCACCTCTAATAGGAGTATTTAGCTACGTGTATGCCTGTGCAGATGTTTTCTAACAAGACTCTACCAGCTAGTAAGCATGCAAGGGAGAACGGACCGCTCGTACGATATTACCTCACAACTTCCAAGCGATAAAGCTCATACAGGTAAGCAACCCACAATCACAATATTAAACAAATAAGAATGCCTCCACAGGCCGTCACAATTCTTTACAATCAACCCCTGACATAGCCTACCTTATTACGCCACGTGTGCAATTAGTAACATAATAAACACCGCCTTATTTCGCTACACGTGCATCACAATGTTCCCACCTTATTCCGCCAC
>NW_017670551.1:547318-586478 GCF_001879085.1 Nicotiana attenuata | reverse complement strand
GATTCAGAGACCCAGGATTTGGAATGCAAGACACCGCGGCCGCAGACCATTTTGTGCGGTCCGCGGTGAAGCCACACGGTCGCGGTGGCCAGATTCAGAGAATGAAAAGTCAAGCTGAAAAGCCTCACCGCGGCCGTGGTGCATTTTCCGCGGTCCGCGATACCTCCTTCAGGGGTATTTTTGTCCAAAAAATTCGACCTTGTATAAATACTCTTTTTCAGATTTTTAGGGTATCTATCTTTTTGCTGAGCACGTAACGGTGGATTTAGCCCATTTTGAGTAATTTTATAGCTGGTTTAACATTGAATCTTCAATTCTTAGTGTGTAATCATATTATATGGGCTATTCTTCATCTAAATATTTGATTTCTTCTATTATTATGAGTAGCTAGACCCATTAGCTAGGGTTGTGGCTCAACCCTAGTGTGGGTATTTGACGGGTCTTTTGTTCTAAGGCTTAGATGTCTATGGGTGGTTGATATTTGGAATGATTTGTGTTATCCATGTTAAATTAGTGGTTGCAAACACTAATTTGTGCCTATTTGACTTGGGCTCTTCTTGAGAAAGAGAGCTTGAGTCTAGGAAAATCAGTTCAACAAGGAATTGGGGCGTATTCAAGAGATTGATAGCCCCAATTAAAGGGTTAAATCTAGATATAATAATACCCGACTTGAGCCTATATTGCTTGCATAATTTTGACACCCAATTGGTCTTGAGAAAGTCAATTAGGGCAAAGTAACTCAAGCTACCAAGAGGTATAGAGAGAGTAATGTCGTGCATTGGCTATATCGTGATCCCAAATATAACAGCTTTGCCTTAGGGTTTAGAACCCGCCAAGTATTCACCTAGGGAAAAGTCACTTCCCTAGTGCCTCGTTAACCATTTAGAAAACCTTACAAGCATTCATACTTAGCTTAATTTCGCATATCATTAGCATAAAATTAGAAGTAACAAACAAACAAATATGATTGGAAGTGTAATCAAGAGCACTACACACTGCTAGATTAGATAGAAATCCAACTCCAAACATTGTTCTAGCTCCCTGTGGATTCGATCCTGACCTCCTCGGGTAAAAGCTACATCGACCGCTCTTGCCACTTTGTAGAGGTGTAGGGTTGGACTCGATCACTTTTTGGCGCCGTTGCCGGGGAGCTAACGGTTTTGGCTATCTATCTAAATAGTTTTGCGTATTGTTTTTCTTTCCTTCTGTGATACTAATTTGTGTGTGACACCAATTCAGGTACAAAATGGAGGCAAACAACAACAATGACCCTCTTGGAAACATGGTTCCGGAGGAGGTGGTTGATGATAATGGTGAAGATGAGGTGCCTCTTGTACCTAAAGGACAAAGCCGACAGGCTAATGATAATAATATTCCAGACCCTCCCCCACCATCTCCCAGAGCTGTACCTCGAGTGCTTCCCAACCATGGTTATGCTAGTGCAATTGTCTCACCCTGGATCCGGGCGAGAAATTTTCGAATTACCAACATGATGCTGACATTGTTGGAGCAGCGAGGGTATTTCACGGGTGCTCCCCATCAAAATGCTTACAAGCACCTTAAAGGATTTGTTGATACATGTTGGGGGAGTAAGCAAATGAACGTGTCCGAGGATGCCTTGCGATTGAGATTATTCCCGTTCCCTCTTCGAGGGAAGGCGTTGGATTGGCTGGAGAGACTCCCCAACCACTCTATCCATACATGGGATAAGTTGGCGGATAAATTCATTGCAAAATTTTTCTCGCCGAGTCACATGGCAACCTTGACGGATGAAATCTTAGCTTTCAAACAGGAGCCCAACGAACCACTGCATGAGATATGGGAGTGATATCGGAATATGGTGAAGGAATGCCCAAACAATAATATGACTGAGGCAATGATACAACAGACATTCTACGGAGGAATTAACACAACAAATCAGTGCATAGTGAACCAACTAGCTGGGGGCAATTTCATGAACACACCGTATGATCAAGCTTGTGAGATACTGGATGATATGGCGGACACTTCTTCCGCTTCGCAAAGTAGAGCAAATGTGCCACAGGGTGACCCCATGGTCATTCACTTGCACAAAGAGCTCCATGATCATGGGCAGGCAATAACAGAACTTACAACAACAATGAACCAGCTAGCAAAGGCACAATTACAACAGGTTCAAACTCCACGACAAGTGAATGCTATGGAGGGTGTCAACATGTTAGTGAACAAAAGAAGACAAAGAGGGCAACAAAACCAAGGGAATTCGGATCAATATGACCAAGATAGTGCTGGGTTCCAAGATGATGGGTACGATGAGCAGAATGAAGAAGCGCAATACGTGAACAACTATCAAGTCCAAATGGGCAATTCTTCTAACCAACAGCAACAATGGAGATCCCAAGGCAATTGGGAAAATCAACACCAACAAGGGAACAATAATTAGGGGAACAACAACCAAAATCCAAATTGGGGCAACCAGAACAATAATCAAAATAATCAGGGTAATTGGGGTAACAACAACAACAACTGGGGTGGAAACAACAATCAGGGTGGTTGGAACAATAGCAATCAGGGAAATCGGGGCCAAGGCTTTCAAAGGCCCCCGATGTATCAACAACCGAACAATCCACCCCATTTCCATCCCATGGTCCTAGTTCATCCAACAATGACATGGGGAGAATCAAAATGATGTTTGAACAGATGATGAAAAATAATGCTGACTCCGATGCTCAGTTGGCATCCCACAATACTTCAATCAGAAACTTGGAGGTTCAACTAGGCCAAATCTCACAATCCTTGAATACTCGCCCTAAGGGGGCTCTACCTAGTGATACGGTAGTCAACCCGAAGGGTGGGAACAATACCGGGCATGCAATGGCGGTAACTACAAGAAGTGGACGAGGCGGTGATGTGAATGCCTCCAAACAAAAAGAAATTTTGAGTGATGAAGTTGAGTTGCAAGAGGATGAGATCCCTTTGGTGGTTGAGAATGTGATTGATGAGAACTTGAATGAAGAAGTGAGGATTGATATCAAAGATACCGAGGTGGAAACTCAGAATGACGTGAACCCGTCTAGGGAACACGTAATAGACATGCCGGAAACGGTTGTGCCTAAAGCCAAGGTTCCTTTGCCAAGGCCACCTCCACCTTATCCTCAAAGGCTCGCGAAGCAGAAAAATGAGAACCAGTTTAAGAAATTTATTGACATGATGAAGAGCTTATCCATTAATGTGCCTTTGGTGGAGGCTCTAGAGCAAATGCCGGGTTACGCTAAATTCATGAAAGACTTGGTGACAAAGAAAAGATCCATGGATTGTGAAACTATCAAGATGACCCACCAAGTTAGTGCAATAGTGCATTCAATGGCTCCGAAGCTAGAAGATCCCGGTGCTTTCACCATTCCTTGCACCATTGGGAGTGCAGACTTTGCAAAAGCTCTATGTGATTTGGGGGCAAGTATCAACTTGATGCCCTACTCAGTTTTCAAGACTTTGGGTATTAGACAATCGAGGACGACTTCCATGAGATTGAAAATGGCGAATAGATCAATGAAGAGGCCCTTGGGTATAATTGATGATGTTCTTGTCCGGGTGGACAAATTTATCTTGCCGGCTGATTTTGTGATTCTCAACTGCGAGGTCGATTTTGAGGTGCCTATAATCTTGGGAAGACCTTTCCTTGCAACTGGGAAGGCCTTAGTTGATGTGGAAGCAGGGGAACTCACCTTCCGGGTGGGTGATGAAAAAGTGGTCTTTCATGTGTGTAAGTCAATGAAGCAGCCCAACTGTACGGAAGTGTGCTCGTTCGTGGATCTTGTCACGGCAGTGATAATTGATGATACAAGTGCAATGATCAATGTGGAGGACCCTCTAGAGGCGGTATTGTTGAATCTTGATGTAAATGAGAATGAAGGCCAGGTGGAGTGTGTTAATGCTTTACATGGAATGGGCTCTTACTCTTATGAGCCTCGGAAGCTATCTTTGGATCTTGAGAATAGGAAGACTCCACCAACAAAGCCCTCAATCGAAGAACCTCCCATGTTGGAGTTGAAGCCGTTGCCTCCACACCCCAGGTATGAATTCTTAGGCTCTAGTTCAACTTTGCCAGTTAGTCTTTCCTCTTGTCTTACTAACATGCAGGTAGATGCCACATTGGCGGTGCTCCAAAAATGGAAGAAGGCAATTGGATGGACTTTAGCTGATATTCGGGGGATAAGCCCCACCTTTTGTATGCACAAGATTATTCTTGAAGATGATGCAAAGCCCTCCTTGGAACATTAAAGGAGGTTGAACGAGGCAATACAAGAAGTTGTGAAAAAGGAGGTGATCAAGTGGGTAGATGTCGGGGTTGTGTACCCCATCTCTAATTGTTCTTGGACTTCGACGGTGCAATATGTGCCGAAGAAGGGTGGTATGATCGTGGTTACCAATGTGCAGAATGAGTTGATTCCTACCAGGACTGTCACCGGATGGAGGGTGTGCATGGATTACCGCAAGTTGAACAAAGTGACCCGCAAGGATCACTTTCCATTGCCTTTTCTTGACCAGATGCTAGATAGACTTGCTGGGCGTGCCTTCTACTGTTTCTTGGATGGGTATTCTAGGTACAACAAAATTTTGATTGCTCCGGAAGATCAGGAGAAGACCACCTTCACTTGCCCATATGGTACCTTTGCCTTTTCTAGGATGCCATTCGGGTTGTGTACTGCACCGGCTACATTTCAGCGGTGCATGATGGCCATATTTACCTACATGGTGGAAGACATTTTGGAGGTGTTCATGGACGACTTCAGTGTTGTGGGTGACTCGTTTGATGAATGCTTGAAGAATCTTGATAGAGTGTTGGCTCGGTGTGAAGAAACCAATCTTGTGCTCAACTGGGAAAAATGCCACTTCATGGTTGAGGAGGGCATAGTCCTTGGCCATAAAATTTCAAAGCATGGTATAGAGGTGGACAAAGCTAAAATTGAGGTGATTTCAAGGCTCCCTCCTCCTACTTCTGTCAAGGGGGTTAGAAGTTTTCTTGGGCATACGGGGTTCTACCGGAGATTTATCAAAGACTTTTCGAAGGTAGTGAATCCTTTGTGAAAACTTTTGAAAAAAGATGCAAAGTTCGTGCTCAATGAGGAATGCATGCCAGCTTTTGAACTCCTCAAGTATAAGTTCACCAGCACTCCGTATTATTACTGCACCCAATTGGAGCTTGCCTTTCGAGCTCATGTGTGACGGGAGTGATGTTGCGATTGGGGCCGTCTTGGGTCAAAGAGTGATTAAAATGTTTCACCCGGTGTAGTATGCGAGCAAGACAATGAATGATGCTCAAGTAAATTACACGGTGACTGAAAAAGAGTTGTTGGCTATTGTGTTCGCAATGGAGAAATTTTGGCCGTATCTCATGGGAGCCAAGGTCATAGTTCATATAGATCATGCCGCACTCCGATACTTGATGACGAAGAAGGATTCCAAAGCTAGGCTGATGCGATGGCTCTTGTTACTTCAAGAGTTTGATTTGGAGATTCTGGACCGGAAAGGGAGTGAAAACCAAGTGGCAGACCACTTGTCCCGCTTGGAGGAGGAGGGGAGGCCTTGCGATGGCCTAGAAATCAATGATTCATTTCCCGATGAGCAACTCCTTTCTGTGTTGGTGAATGGTATGCCATGGTTTGCGGACGTTGGTATTGTCCCATGTGACCGGTATTGTCCCGTGTGATCTCTCTTCTAACCAAAGGAAGAAGCTTAAACGGGATAGTGTTGACTTCTGTTGGGATGAGCCTTACTTGTTCAAGATCTGCACTGACGGTGTGATCCGGAGGTATGTCCCGGAGGAGGAGCCATTAAGTATCTTAGAGGCTTGTCATTCCTCTCCCTATGGTGGTCATCATGGTGGGGCGAGGACAGCTTCAAAGGTTCTTAGTTGTGGGTTTTACTGGCCAACTTTGTACAAGGATGCAAGTGAACTTGTAAAGAGATGCAACGAATGTCAAAGAGCGGGTGGAATTCCGAAGAAGGATGAGATGCCTCTCCACACTATTCTCGAAGTTGATATTTTTGATGTGTGGGGCATTCATTTCATGGGCCCGTTTGGTAGTTCATGTGGCAACACATACATTCTAGTGGTAGTTGACTATGTTTCAAAGTGGGTTGAGGCCGTGGCTTTACCCAATAATGAGGCCCGAAGTGTTGTTGCATTTTTCAAGAAGAGTATTTTTACTAGGTTTGACACTCCGCGAGCAATTATAAGTGATGGGGGGTCTTATTTTTGCAATAAAGCTTTTGACACTTTGCTTGCAAAGTATGGTGTCAATCACAAAGTGTCTACTCCTTATTATCCTCAGGAGAGTGGCCAAATTGAAGTATCAAATAGGGAAATCAAGAGTATATTGTCAAAGACGGTCAATGCAAATAGGACTGACTGATCAAAGAAATTGGATGATGCTCTATGGGCTTATAGGACTGATTACAAGACTCCGATTGGTCTGTCTTTGTACCGGTTGGTGTTTGGGAAAGCTTGCCATCTTCCGGTTGAGTTAGAGCACAAGGCCATGTGGGCTTTGAGGAAGCCGAATCTTGAATGGGATGTGGCAGCCAAAATCTTCGTGTGGAGCAGCTTAATGAACTTGATGAATTCTAATTTCATGCCTACTCTAGTTCGTCCTTGTACAAAGACAAGATGAAGTACCTTCATGACAAGTATGCTCGTAGCAAGGAGTTCAAAGTGGGTGATTTGGTTCTCTTGTTCAATTCTCGGTTACGTCTGTTTCCGGGAAAGCTTAAGTCAAAATGGAGTGGACCTTTTGAAGTGGTGCTTGTGACTCCGATGGTTGCACTTGACTTGAAAAAAAAATGGGGAGGTCTTTAGAGTTAATGGGCACAGAGTCAAGCACTATCTTGGCAAGATTGATGACAACCACGTGGTGGCAATGATCCATCTAAAGTGATTTGATGGTAACCTTCATCGTGCCGCGACGTTAAATCAGGCGCTTCTTGGGAGGCAACCCTTGTGTCTTTCTTTTTGTTTTTCTTTGATTTTCTTTTTAGTGCAGGATTTGCTTTTGGACTAACTGGTTGTGAGATGTGTGTAGGGTTGTTTTGATGCAGTGCAGGACCAAATTGGAAAAATGTTGCACTCTCTAAAGTTGGGACCGCTGCCGCATTGCATTTTCTGCAGCCCCAATGGCCTTATTGCGGGGGCAAAATTTCGTTGCGGTCCGCAGTGTTGAATGACCAAAAGTGGGGGTTCTCTGAAGTTGTCACCGCCGCAATGCATTTTATGCAGTCCGTGATGCCTCACCGCGGTCGCGGAGCATTTTCTGCGGTCCGCAGTGACTTCCTCCCCAGTGCTTCAAGTGTTTAAGTACCGCAGACCGCGGTGCATTTTGTGCGGTCCGCGGTGGGTAGATATCGTGGGTCCCAGGTCCTTTTCCTATAAATAAGACCTCAGGCCCTCATTTATACTTTTCGCCCATTTGCTCTCTAAATAGGAAAAACTATTGTTCATACCTAGCCCTAAGTGCAAATTCAAACACTGTTTCTAAATCATCTGTGTTGCATGTCATCTCTGGTACTTCAAATCTTTCCCTAGTCTTTAATTTTGTTCTATTCTATTTTAATTTGTTAGTTTGTACTTCTTTTTCTTCCCTTTTCTTTCAATTTGTAGCGTAGGGTTACATAATGCTGTTTAGATTAGGGTTAATTAGTTAAAAATGATGATTAACTACCTAGGGTATTGATAATATGTGAATTTAGGCTAAAAAAGAGAAAAATATTGAAACCCTAGGTTGGTGTTGCTGGGTTATGCTTACCGCGACCGCGGTGGATTTTCTGCTGTCCGCGATGCCTCTCCGCGGCCGCGATGGTTTCTCTGCGGTCCGCGGTGGAAAACTTCAGAGGGATTGATGTTCAGGACCGCGGCCGCAGTCGATTTTTCGAGGACCACGATGCCTTACCGCGGCCGCACATCATTTCTTGCAGTCCGCGGTAACCTGAATCAGAGAGTGGGTATTCTGAACCCCACTCCACTGCGGTCAGCGGTGCCATTTTATGCGGTCTGCAGTGATGACTTTGCGGCCGCAGTGCATTTTGTGCGGTCCGCAATCATCTGTCTTCATTTATACTCCTCACTGATTGTTCTGGGACTGTGATAGTAACAAACATTAAATGAATTCTCCTTGCAGACAATGGTTAAATCACGAGGCGGCGGTGACAAACAAAAAACAAAAGGAGAGTCCTCCCGGGGTAGGGGACGAGGAATGATAAGATTGACCCCACAAGTTCGGAAAGCAATTGGAGAAACAAGAAAACAAATCAAGGCTGCAGATAGAGCTGCTTCCCATTCAGAGGGAAGTGAGTATGTACCCTCCCGGGAGGCATCTGAGTCTGATTTAGTGGCGGAGTATGTTCCTGATTTCTCGGAGAGGCTGAGATTGAGAAATGAACCTACCCCTCCAGGCTCTCCTACTGTTCAAGCTTCAATTCAAATTTCTTCTGAGCCGTCTAAGGGCTCAGCTGAGAGCAGTGATAGTGCAGCCTCTACTTCACCTACTACTTCATCACCTAGAGAGGATCCCATCGATGATGAGGTTCCGGATGAAGAGGAAGGGGATGTACCCCAACCCGGGGGTGTGGAGAGAACTAGAAACCCCGAGGTGTGGAGAAGAAGATTTGTTAGTGAGATTGCTTACCACAAGTTCCAAGAGTGGTGGCCCCAGAGGAAATTGATTAATGAGCGCCAGTTCATAGAGAGGGATCTCCTGCCTCACAACCCCAATGTGAAGAGGCAATTCAGAGAACGAGTGGGGTGGGATTACTTTAGCTGTTGGGTGCCAGAGGCAAACGAGCACCTAGTCAAAGAGTTTTACGCCAATGCTGCCCACATCAAAAAGGGCACTAAAGTAACTAAGGTGCAAAATTTGAAAGTGCAGTTCGATGGGAAGACAATCAATGACTACCTGGGCTTTATGGAGTAAGATGAATCCCTATACTTAGAGAAGGTAGCATTGGATGAGGCAGCCCGTCCGTGGTTGGCCGAATACCTGGCACTCCCGGGCACCACCCCAGCTTGGTTGACATCAGGGGTTCAAATTCTGAGGAAAAGCTTAAACTTCGAGGCAAATGAGTGGGAGACATTCGTATGCAGCAGGCTGGACCCCACTACTCATGAGAACTCTCTGCCTGTCTCCCGGGCGATATTGGTGGCTTCTATCATGGCAGGGTACCAGATCAACATCGGGAATGTTATGTCTAGGGTGATCGCACGGGTGGTCAATGAAGGTGATAGATCATACCCCTTCCCAAATTTCCTGACAATGTACTTTGAGGACCAAGAGGTGGAGAAAAGGAAGTTTGATGTGAAGGTGAAACCAAAGATGCCTTTTTCCTGGTACAGCCTAAAGGGTGATGACAACCCCAAAACCAAAGATCCTAAAGGAAAAGCCACTACTTCTACTGGCCAGTCTGAAGAGCCACTAGTAGTAGACCCTTCTGCTCAGCCTCCCACAGCTACACCAGATATTGCCCCAGGACCCTCTACTTCCACAACTCCAGATATTCCCTCATCCACAGCCTACCCATTGACTGCCCACCGTTTGAGCCAAACACTTGCTAGTATCAACAACTGGATGACGGTAGCTACTTCTAAGCTGTCTGTGCTTTCTAGCTCGGTGGCAGCCCAGTCAGTACCCCCACAGCCACAGGTTCCAACTTCAGTGGAGGAGACTCTCGAGGAGCTTCTGGACAACCAGAAGAAGCTGCTGGACAACCAACAGTTGATATTGGAGGCTGTAGGTGCTCATGGAAAGGCATTAAAGGAGCTGACAAATGAGACAAAGAAACTGAGAAAAACTAGAGCTTCAAAGGAGTCTGTGAAGGAGTTGCGGGTAGAAGTGGAGAATATGAAGGCTGCTAATCACTTGCCATTGGAGAATCTATTGCATGACCCACTTCCAACAGCTAAGACTGAGCCGGTACAGGAGTTGGATAGGGCACCAAAGAGGAGGAGAGTGATCCCCCGAGCAGATGATGCAGTCATTGAGTTGGAGGACCCGCCGGGAGGTTCTTCTCAGAGCCAGCCCCAGGTCTCAGAGCAGCTTCAGGTCCCAGTGCAGGCACAGGTTACAGCGATCCAGTCACAGGTTCCCGAGAAGTCAGAGGACCCAAGGACCCAGGCTCATGATCCCATGCAGACAGAGGACCAATAGGTTGTTTTCTTTACTTTCTATCTTCTTTTGTTCTGTGAGCTTATTTTTGGCTAGTTAGCATTGAGGACAATGCTAGCTTTCATTTGAGGGGGTAGCCCTATTTTGATGATATTTGATTGTAAATATGATACTATTTTCGTTTTTATTATGCTTTTTCACTTTTGGTATGTATATAATTTTACCGGTTTATTTCACTTTTCGTATTCTGCAACCTTGGTCTGTATATAAAGTTACTTTCTGATGTATATATTCATTCCCTCCTATGTATATTCGCTTAAATACCCTATTGTACATATTCAGTTTACTTTCCGCATTTTCTTTCATAGCTTCTTATTTTATTTACTTTCCGCATTTTCTTTCATAGCTTCTTATTTTATTTTCGTAGCTTTTTATTTTGAGATTTGCGTTCAATACGCCTTTGGTTTTCTTAATGTCATGGTTCTTTCCAAAGGTTGAATTTATGTGAATCGGGTGGCTCTTCCCGATGATGGATGGCATGACATCCTTCTTAAGGGTTTGAGTCTGTTTTCTTTTTGTTTTTGTGTAAATAGTAGCGAGTGAGTAATAGTGCCTCAGGCAAAGCTTCACTTGGGCCTAACACATTTGCCTTTTGATCTTATGGTCAAAAACAAATTGGTGTGTAGGATGGTGATAGTTGTGACCTTGAGACTCTTGTGTTGGCCAATAATCATCAAGTGATTTTTCGAGACAATTTGTGTTGCTCAAATGTTAGCTATGGTCGTTGTGGGCCCTCGACTCTGTCTCTTTAGCAATCCTATAGCTTTTGTGGTGAGAATTTGAATTGCAAGTCCAAGTCCCGTGCCATTGAGTCTAGAACTTGCCCTGAATGTTTGTCTAGGCGAAATCCTAAGTGTAGTTTGACTCGAGAAGTGATAATAGGCTCTCCTTGATCCGAATGTTATCTTGAAAACATCTATAGCCTACCAATGATAATATCCCTAGTCAACCCCTTTGAGCCATAGCCCTTTTTCTTTCAAAGACCATGATACAAGCCTTTACCCGTTCTAAAAGACCCTCTATTGGCACCCAATCTTTCCTTAGCACATGGCAAAAGCATAAGTTTGGGGGGAGAGACGAGGAATGCAACAAAGTGGTAAAAGGTACAAAAAAAAAGAATGAACAACATAAAAGAAATGAAGGGATTCAATAAAAGTAAAGTGATGAAAGGTGTGGAAAGTTTAGAAAGGAGAAATTTTTTTGAAATGATCAAGAAAGAGTGACATTGTGTCTCTCTAACCCCTAAGAAAGAAATAAATGACTCAAAAAGTCAAGAGAATGTGTGCCAAAATGAAGCAAATGAAGTGCTTAAGGGAAGATGAAACCTACTTAGACCAAATATGTCCTACCCTGAACCAAAAGCCTTCAATTGTATCCCCACAAAAGCCCTATATGATCTTGAGTTGAATGAAGCTTACATTAGTGGTGATTCACCTAAGGGGCAAGCTTATGGTACTTAGAGCCGGACTTGTGACCTTTCTTTGAGAGAGATGAGTGTGTTTCCACAATCCTCGTTCTGAGTGCTACAATCCAAAAGTGAGGTTTTGCTTAAGGGAGAGTGAGGAGTATGAGTTTGGGTTCCACAATGACCAAAGTGGTAGAAAGAGTTTCCTTGATGAGTTGAGTCAATTCTTGATGCTTTTGTGTCGCACTAAAACCATGGTGTTTAAAAGGTTGAATGTTGTTAATGATTCATTTGAACTGAGGGCAATTGTTAGTCCCAATTGATGCTAGATGAGGTCACTTTAGATCAGCTGAATTTTCTTGGCTTTATTGTTAAGGAGGTGGGACTTATTTTGTTTGCATGAGGACAAGCAAAAGCTTAAGTTTGGGGGAGTTGATAACTAGGGATTCTAGTTCATTTTATACTCCTTTTTACTTGAGTTTGGATTAAAAATGTATACAAATAGACCCAAAGGCTTACGTGTTGTACTTGTTTGCAGGGTTTCATCAAGAAAGTGACAAAAAAGTCAAAACCAGCTCAAAAAGGAGTAAAACCTACACAAGTACCAAGAACAAGTCAAAACACTGTTGCAGCATAAAATCCACTGCAGATGCAACAGACCCACCGCGGCCGCGGTCCATTTACTGCGGTCCGCGGTGAGGAGATTCAGAGAGGTGCAACCCTGGTGATGTTAGGCAGTGCGGTCCAGGGTGGATTCTTTGCGGCCGTAGTAGCCTCACCGTGGCCGCAGACCATTTGTTGCGGTCCGCAGAGTGGAGATTCAGAGAACGCAGGATTTTGGAAATTGCAAGACATCGCCACTGCGGCCGCGGTGCATTTTATGCGGTCCGCGGTGGCCAGATTCAGAGAATGAAAAGTCAAGCTAAACAGCCTTATCACGGCCGCAGTGCATTTTTCGCGGTCCGTGGTACCTCCATCAAAGGTATTTTTGTCCAGAAAATTTGGCCTTATATAAATACTCTTTTTTAGATTTTTAGGGTATCTATCTTTTAGCTGAGCACGTGAACGGTGGTTTTAGTCTATTTTGAGTAATTTTATAGCTGGTTTAACATTGAATCTTCAAATATTAGCTTGTAATCATATTTTATGGGTTATTCTTCATCTAAATATCTTATTTCTTCCATTATTATGAGTAGCTAGACCCATTATCTAGGGTTGTGGCTGAACCCTAGTGTGGGTATTTGATGTGCCTTTTGTTCTAAGGCTTAGATGTTTATGGGTGTTGATATTTGGAGTGATTTATGTTATCTATGTTGAATTAGTGGATGCAAACGCTAATTTGTGCCTGTTTGACTTGGGCTCTTCTTGAGAAAGAGAGCTTGAGTCTAGGAAAATCAGTTCAACAAGGAAATTGGGGCGTACTCAAGAGATTGATAGCCCTAATTAAAGAATTAAATCTAGAGATAGTAATACCCGACTTGAGCCTATATTGCTTGCATAATTTTGACACCCAATTGGTCTTGAGAATGTCAATTAGGGCAAAGTCACTCAAGCTACCGAGAGGTATAGAGTGAGTAGTGTCGTGCATTGGCTATATCGCGATCCCAAACATAACAACTTTTCCTTAGGCTTTAGAACCCATCAAGTATTCACCTAGGAGAAAGTCACTTCCCTAGTGCCTCATTAACCATATAGAAAACCTTACAAGCATTCATACTTAGCTTAATTTCGCATATCATTAGCATATAATTAGAAGTAGCAAACAAAAAAAAATGATCGGAAGTGTAATCAAGAGCACTACGCACTGCTAGATTAGATAGAAATCCAACTCCAAACATTGTTGTAGCTCCCTGTGGATTCGATCCCGACCTTCTCGGGTAAAACCTGCACCGACCGCTCTTGCCTCTTTGTAGTGGTGTAGGGTTGGACTCGATCACTACTCATACTCCGGAGCACATGGCTCCCCAGTTTTAGATTCCAGTTGGGGTAGTTCCGCCGGGTGTAGCAGCACAGACCAGCGATGGATCAGCTATGTCTTCTGAGGCTTTGTGGAGATTGGATAGGATTACCACGCTTTTTACCACTAGCTATGGTGGTACACCTTCAGAGGATCCCTAGGACTATCTGGACAGTTGTCACGAGGTATTATGGAACATAGGGATAGTGGAGACCAATGAGGTCGACTTTGCTGCCTTTCGTCTGTCAGGTTCCGCTATGAAATGGTGGAGGGATTTTTGTTTGGCCAGACCAGCTGGGTCGCCGGCTCTCACTTGGGACTAGTTCTCTCAGCTATTTCTGGAGAAGTATCTTCCTATCACTTAGAGAGAGGACTAGCGGAGGCAGTTCGAGCGCCTTCAGCAGGGTTCTATGACTGTCACTCAGTACGAGACTAGATTTGTTGATTTGGCCCGTCATGCTCTTCTTATACTTCCTACCGAGAGAGAGAGAGAGAGAGAGAGGGTGAGGAGGTTTATTGAGGGACTTTCTCAGCCTAATAGATTGCCAATGGCTAATGAGACAGAGAGTGAGATTTCTTTCCAGGATACAGCCAATATGGTCAGACGAGTTGAGATGGTTCTAGCTCAGGGGAGTGTTCAAGGGTCTGACAAGAGGCCGCATCACTCCGGTGGATTCAGTGGGACCTCGTCTGGAGGTCGAGGTACTTTTGGTAGGGGCCATCCTCCCAAGCCATTTTATTCAGCACTTCAGACATCACATAGAGCATCAAGGAGTCGTGGTCCTTATGTACCTCCTTTAGGGCAGCCAGCTCCTATCAGAGCACCTCCTCTTCAGAGTTATTATCGCGGTCAGTCGGCCCGTCAGGGTCGGCCTCAGTTTCCACAACCGCAGTTCAGGATGGATATTTCGAGTGTGGTGAGTATGGGCATATCCGGAGGGCCTGTCCGAGATTAGTGGGTGTTTAGTCACAGCAGCAGGGTTCTCGTACCATGATTTCGGCACCACCTGCTCAGCCAGCTAGAGGTAGGTGTGACGGAGCCATAGGTAGGGGTCAGGCCACTAGAGGTGGAGGTCAGGCCGTTAGATGTAGAGGCCAGGCCGCTAGAGGTGGAGGCTAGCCAGCAGGAGGCCGTCCAGAGATATGGTTCAGAGTGGTGGGGCCCAGCCCCGATGTTATATTTTCCCATCCAGGCCTAAAGCTGAGTTATCCGATGTTATTATCACAGGTACTATTTCATTTTGCAATAGAGATGTTTTAGTTCTATTTGATCTAGGGTCTACATACTCCTGTGTGTCATCTTATTTTGCTTTTTGTGCCTCGTGATTCTTTGAGTGCTCCTGTGTATGTGTCCACGTCGGGAGGGTCTCTATTGTTGTAGATCGTGTCTATCGTTTGTGTGTGGTTATTATTGGGGGTCTTAAGACTAGCGTAGATACCCTACTTCTCGATATGGTTGATTTTGATGTGATTCTAGGGATGGATTGGCTGCCATCTTATCATGCTATATTGGACTGTCATGCCAAGACCTTGACCTTAGCATTGTTGGGGTTTCCTTGATTAGATTGGAGGGGGACTCCTGGTCATTCTACCAGCGGGGTTATCTCTTATATGAAGGCTCGGTGTATTTTCGAGAACGGGTGTTTGGCTTATATTCGTGATTCTAGTACGGGGGTTCCTTCCATGGATTCTATTCCAGTTGTTCAGGAGTTCCCAGAGGTATTTCCTGCAGACCTGCCAGGGATGCTACCTGACAGGAATATTGACTTTTGCATTGATTTGGCTCTGGGCACTCGACCCATTTCTATTATGCCATACCGTATGGCCCTACCAGAGTTGAAAGAATTGAAGGAGCAGTTGCAAGATTTTCTTGATAAGGGCTTTATTAGACCCAGTGTCTCGCCCTGGGGTGCGCCAGTGTTGTTTGTAAAGAAAAAGGATGGGCCGATAAGGATGTGCATAGACTATCGGTAGTTGAACAAATTCACCATCAAGAACAAGTATCCATTGCCGAGGATTGATGACTTATTTGATCAGCTTCAGGGTGCTAAGGTGTTTTCGAAGATCAATTTGAGGTCTGGCTACCATCAGTCGAGGATTAGGGCATCCGATGTCCCTAAGACAGCTTTTCTGACTCGGTATGGGCATTATGAGTTTCTAGTGATGTCATTTGGGTTGACAAATGCTCCAGCAACATTTATGGATTTGATGAACCGGGTGTTTAAGCCCTATCTGGATTCCTCCGTGATTGTTTTTATTGATGATATGTTGATCTACTCCCGCGGCCGAGAGGAGCATGAGCAGCATCTTCGGATCATACTTCAGACTCTGAGAGACAGCCGGTTATATGCTATGTTTTCAAAATGTGAGTTTTGGTTGAGTTCAGTTGCTTTCTTGGGTCACGTTGTATCAGCATAGGGTATTCAGGTGGATCTTAAGAAGATTGAGGCCGTACAAAATTGGCCTAGGCCTACTTCAGCCATAGAGATCCATAGTTTCTTAGGATTGGCGGGTTATTACCGTCGGTTTGTGGAGGGGTTTTCATCTATAGCAGCCCCGTTGACCAGGTTGACCCAGAAGGGTGCCCTATTCAGATGGTCAGACGAGTGTGAAGCGAGCTTTCAGAAGCTCAAGACAGCTTTGACTACAGTGTCGGTGTAGGTATTGCCCACAGGTTCAGGGCCCTATACAGTTTATTGTGACGCATCTCATATTGGACTCGATGCGGTATTGATGCAAGGTGGCAAGGTTATTGCATATGCTTCGCGGTAGCTGAATGTACACGAGAAGAATTATCCAGTTCATGACCTAGAATTGGCAGCCATTGTTCACGCACTGAAGATTTGGAGGCATTATTTATATGGCGTGTCGTGTGAGGTGTTCACGGATCATAAGAGTTTGCAGTATTTGTTCAAGCAGAAGGAGCTTAATTTGAGGCAAAGAAGGTGGTTGGAGCTATTGAAAGACTGTGATATCACCATCTTGTATCATGTCGGGAAGGCCAATGTGGTGGCCGATGCTTTGAGTAGGAAGTCAGCCAGTATGGGCAGCCTTGCATACATTCCAGTTGGTGAGAGACTGCTTGCATTAGATGTTCGGGCTTTAGCCAATCAGTTCGTGAGGTTGGATATTTCTGAGCCCGGTCGTATTTTAGCTTGCATAGTCGCTCGGTCTTCCTTGTTTGGGCGTATCAGGGAGCGGCAGTATGATGACCCTCATTTGCTTGTCCATGGGGACACAGTACGGCACGGTGATGCCAAGAAGGTTACGGTTGGAGATGATGGGGTTTTGAGGATGTAGGGTCGTGTTTGTGTGCCTAATGTGGATGGACTTCGTGAGTTGATTCTAGAGGAGGCCCACAGTTCCCGGTATTCTATTCATCCGGGCGCCGCTAAGATGTATCAGAACTTGCGGCAGCATTACTGGTTGAGGAGAATGAAGAAGGATATAGTTGCATATGCAGCTCCGTGTCTAAATTGTCAGCAAGTAAAGTACGAGCATCAGAGACCTGGTGGTTTGCTTCAGAAGATAGAGATTCCTGAGTGGAAGTGGGAGCGTATCACCATGGATTTTGTTGTTGGACTCCCACAGACTCAGAGGAAGTTCGATGTAGTTTGGGTTATTGTGGATAGATTGACCAAGTCAGTGCATTTCATTCCTATGGCAGTTTCCTATTCTTCGGAGCGGTAGGCAGAGATTTATATCTGTGAGATCGTTCGTCTTCATGGTGTGCTCGTGTTTATCATTTCCTATCGAGGTACGCAGTTTACCTCGCATTTATGGAGGGCAGTACAACGTGAGTTGGGTACACGGGTCGAGTTGAGCATAACATTTCATCCTCAGACGGATGGACAGTCCGAGCGTACTATTCATATCTTGGAAGATATGCTCCGCGCCTATGTTATTGACTTTGAAGGTTCTTGGGATAAGTTCTTGCCGTTAGTGGAGTTTGCCTACAACAACAGCTATCAATCGAGCATCCAGATGGCTCCCTATGAGGCATTATCTGATAGACAGTGTCGATCGCTGGTTAGGTGGTTTGAGCCGGGGGAGGCTCGGCTATTGGGTACAGATTTAGTGCAGGATGCCTTGGATAAGGTTAAAATCATTCAGGATAGACTTCATGTAGCTCAGTTCAGGCAGAAGAGTTATGCCGACCGTAAGGTTCGTGATGTGGCATTCATGGTCGGAGAGAGAGTGTTGCTTCGGGTGTCACCCATGAAGGGTGTGATGTGGTTTGGGAAGAATGGCAAGTTAAGCCCTAGGTTAATCAGGCCTTTTGAGATTCTTGATCGAGTGGGAGATGTGGCCTACAGACTTGAGTTGCCCCTAAGCTTATCAGCGGTACATCCAGTGTTTCATGTGTCCATGCCTTTGATACCCAATTTTTTCCTATAATATTTTTAAAATGCATATATACCTTCAAAACTATACGTTAGCATCAATGAACATTTTTCATAGTTTCCATTTTTTTAAATTAATTTACTCTAGTATCTTATTTATAAAAATGATTATAAAATTGCATCACAAATGGCTCTATAACATTTCATTGGTTTAATTTTGCTATTTATAGCCATATTAAGTTCCATTTATTTCACAAATGGCCATATTTACACCTTTTGATTATAATTGCATTGATTTTGCAATTATAGCCCACGTACACATCACTGCATGATTTTACCAGAAATTGGTCCCTTATATTTTTAAAATATTGAATAAATATTTTGAAGCACTTCTATGCATGAAAATTATTTTTTCTCATTGTTAATTATTTAATAAAATAATTTTTATTCAATTATTTGGGTATTTAACAAATAGCCTTTTAATTTCTCTAATTTTCGGACCTATATACCAGCCCAAGTCCCTAACCCAATTCACACCATGCCCAAATTTAATTAAACCTGACCCAGGCCCCCCTAATCCTGGCCGTTGATCTCTGAGATCAACGGCCCATAATTGTTCTTACCATTTTAATTCCAAACGACCCCCCTCTAACCTAATTCATTTTCCACCATACTCTGCCGCCCTCCGTTCCCTTCTTTCTCAAATGCTCTCTATCTGAACCCTAATCCACGGGCGCCGTCACCGGCTCACACCACCATTCGATGATGTTTCTTCGTCATCTCAAGCCGATACTGGCCTCCTACTTGCTATGGTTCATTAGTTTCCTATATCCTTGAGAAGATCTCAAGGGACCTAGGCGGTCTAGCTTACACCTGTGATTTCTTTGCCTGTTTCAGGCCTTTTGCTCGACCATGAGTAAGAAAACTTTCTTATTTTTGCAGAACCCGTGGTTTTCTAGGCCTATGTTCTCGTATCTGTTATGCTTTCTAAAAAAATCCTAATTTATTATCTCCGATCTTCTCAGGTCTGCATAGATCTGAGACGAATCGAGCAACCCCTACATGTTTTCCTTGAAAGTTTCTGGTTTTCAACTGATTTCCCGTTTTCCTAAACTAGGGTTTACCCTAAGTCATCTTCTCAAAAGATTTTTGAACGCTTAGTCGATTGTTCTTAAGTGTTCTTGACTGATTAATGCTAAAGTTGCGTAAGCCCTAGTTGATTTATGCTAAAACTCTAACCGTCTGATGTTTTGCTTCGATTCTGAGCTTTTCAAAGTTACTAGTCATATTGGTTCATTCTATATTCTGATTTACACGCTTTTCCTTAGTCAAATTCCTTGCTTTGTGATTTTTATCCTAATTAATCTCTATTAGGGTTTTTAAATATTTTTCGTCTAATTTCTATGTGTTCCTAAAGTTTTACTCAGCCTATTTTGTTTATGGAAATTGATATGTTCTTTCCAGAATTGTTATGTGATTTGCTCTGTCAAAAATTCGTTTGCATGACTCTTGATTATTTCCTTGTTTATGACTTTAATTAGTCTTCTTGCCTTATTTAATTTCCTGTAGTATCTACTGATTCCTTGCACGATTATTTCCTTAATTAGATTCCTAATCATTCACTCTTTGCCTAAGTCTCATTTGAATTTCTTTCCTTAAATATTTCCTGGCCTTACAGTTGGTTAATTACCCTTAATTAAGGGAAAACTACGCTGATTTTTCGTGTAATTGATTCTATGATCTTCCCTTGATTAACTGAAGTTGGTACTGTTATCTTATTTGCCCTACTCTTAAACTACTATATAAACTCCTTTGTTTTACTTCTTAACACACGAACAAGTTCAAAGAACACACACTCACACTCAAACTCTCTTTCTTTCTCTGCTACTTGTGATAACTCTTGATCTAGCCGGCTGAAAGCCAAGGCTAGATATTGAAACTACACCTGCTTTATATTCTGCACTCTTTTCTTCAACTGGTATGTCTCTAGTTAAATTTTGAAACCCAAACTCTATGTGTTTCATTCCTGCACTAGTTCATTGACTATGAATTCAACTTGTCTTACTGTTTACTTCTTTGCTTAGCAGGTCTAAATTCTGTCCTGTTCAATGTATAGCTAGTATGTCTGCCCTTCACCTGGTTATCTGAGACTTGACCAGCATGTTTGTTGGTTTCTGTTTAATCCCTTAACTATGTGATTAGGTTGGTTAAATAATGCGTGTGATTGACCCTACTTGTGTGTCTGATTTTGTCCACTACATCCTTGCTCCATGTCTTAATTGCCTATTATCCTGGTTAAATTGTTAAGGTTATGAAGCTCCTAAGTGTTCTATGCATATTGTTGTCTATATGCCTCCCTGTACCCTGTTCATGTACCCTCAATGAGATTCCTATATGTTCCAAATCCCTTTCACCCCTGTGTGAAAATCTGCTTGCTAAGTGCCTGTAAATTTGAGTATTCTATGATTGATTGATTGTTTACTGAATTTGCTCTCTTCAGAACTGATTTCAAAATGTTATTAGCATTCTTCTAAAAACTGGTTTTCATTCTTAGCATTTTCTTAAAACTGGTCTATTTTAGAAAATCTTTGTCACTCCTAAAAGTTATCTCCACACTGTTTTTCACTAAGTCTTTCAAAACTATGTCAAGCACTCTCACTTACGCTTAGATTATTAAGTTCTTCCCCTCTGGTATGTGTACTACTTAGGGATCCTTGAGATCTCTCTGAACTCTAGCATACCAGGGCTATTTCTTCCACACTGCACATAACCAATCCCTATTTGAGAAAAGCCTAGGTGTGAGCACTGTCCGGGATCCTTGAGGTCCTTAGGGAACTCTGACACACCTGGACTCTTGTTGGCTATGAGATTTCTGGGCATTTTAGACTGCATTGAAGGCCTGGTACTCCAAGGTTTATTTTGAGCCTGCTTCAGGCTCCCTATAGTTCAGTTTACATCTCATTTATGTAATTTACTCAATCCTGGTCTGTAATAATCCTTTGTAAACAAATGTTAGGTAACTAGTAAAAAAGGGGAGGGTAGCTATATGATTCTGTGGGGTAAATTGGGTAGAATCACGTTTTAGGTTTTATATTATGTTGAGTTGCTGTAGAAATCATGTTCTAAGTTTTGTGTGATGCATTAGATATCATTCTTTAGGATTGCTATGATTATTCGCATTAAACTGTGTTAAATTTGTGCATTAGATACGCTGTCATAGGACAATCATGTTTACTGCTTCTACATATTATATGTTGTAGTTTATCACTTCACTTCTAATTCTGCATAAGTTGCTATCACTTAGAAATCCTGCCCTTAAGTTACTAATACTGTTTAATAAAATAACCTTCTCCATGTGCGTAGAGATCCTGTTTTAGGACTGCACGTGCATTTTCCTTGAAACATGACGCTTAAATAAATAGGTTAAAACAGCCCTACACATAGATATTATGTTATGGTATGAATTAGTATAAAATCACCTGCTATAATATTCATCACTTAGATCAGCATGCCTATAGGATGAAATGACTTCAATTTGTTTAAGTAGTTCCCGGATTATGACTACATATACACGCCTAGGCAAGCCTTAGGCTGTTAAATAACTATGAAATCAAGTTCTGTTTATGTGTGAAATTGTCCAGGCTTAACAGTCTATAAAACCAGTAAGCAAACTGGTTAGGATTCTGCCACTTCCCTTAAAACAAACGCTGCATATTCTGTATCTGTAATGTTCATCTAGATACCACGTTCCTAGGCTTTTTGAATTTCTTTAAAATCAGCTATTTGAGACGTGCTGCCTATTTGCCTATGTATATGTGGAGGTAAACATGAGCCTTCTATCTGCTTCTTATGTGACAGTCCTACGTGTTATTTGTTGTCGCCCAGATTTTTGCCTTTTAAACACCTTAGGATTGTCTAGAACTGCCTAAGTCTATAGGTCCTAAACTCCTCCGGGACCACAAGGAAGGGACGGGTAACATCACGCTTAGAGTTCGTTAATCAAATTTGCTTATATAACCACTAAGGGGAGGGTAATGGGTAGTAAAAGGATATGATGACCTGTGCGCTAATGCAACGTGTAGCCCCTCTCACTGAGGTGTGATTACCGGGCATTGCACAGATTGATCCTATAGGCTAATCAACTTAGGACTTCCCTTTCCCAATTTACATATATGTGTTTAAACTGTCTAAACTTCTTTTACTTACAAGTGTGTGCTTGGACCATATAAACTTCCCTTATTTGCAAATATGTGCTGAGACCGCTTACTTGTTAAATGACTAATTCATAAAGTTTAAGTTCGGTCGAGACCCACTGTTGTGGACCGCGAGTGGTGCCTAACACCTTCCCATCAAGGTTATTTCGAGCCCTTACCCTAATCTCTGGTAATGCAAACTGGATACATGAGTTAACCGCTCTAGGTTCCCTAATGCACCTTAATCTGTTAGGTAGAGACTCTTCAAATACCCAATTCCCAAAAGGAAACGAGCTGTTCCCCCATGAATGTCGAAACTCAGACTCCCGCGAAGGAAAAAAGGGGCACGACACATGCGTCAGAAGTATCACGGCAATCCATCCACGTGTTAGATTTCAGCACTGTATAGTTGGACAAGGATTTCACCTACGAGGAGGAGCCGGTAGCTATTCTAGACCGATAGGTTCGTTAGTTGAGATCGAAGAGTTATCCTTTGGCTCGTGTGCAGTGGAAAGGTCAGCCTGCTGAGATAGCTACCTAGGAGTCCGAGTCTGATATGCGGAGCAGATATCCCCACCTTTTCACCAGCTCAGGTACTTTTCTATGTCCGTTCGAGGATGATCGCTTGTTTTAGAGGTGGAGAATGTGATGACCCGAAGGGTCATCTTATGTTGTAGAACTCGATTTCGTGTTCCGAGACCTTCAAACCTCATTTTATTCCTCCTTGATTTGCATGCATAGACCAGGTGCGTTTCCGAAAGCCCTTATGTGGAAATTTGAGAAAAATAATAATATTTGCCTTTAAAAGAAAATTTTAGTTGACTTCAGTCAACGTTTTGAGTAAGCAGACCCAGACCCGTGTTTGACGGTCCATGTGGGTCCGTAGTAAAATATGGGACCTGGGCGTATGCCCGGAATCGGATTCGGAGGTCCCTAGCCCGAGTAATGAATATTTGTTAAAAATTGTAAGTCTGAAAATCTAATGATTTAAAGAATTTGATTAATGATCGATCTCGTTGGTATCGGGCCCGTATTTTGGTTCCCGAGCCCGGTACAGGTTTAATATAATAATTAAGTCATGTTTGTGAAATTTGGTGAAATCAGAGTTGATTTGACATGATTCGGGCATCCGGTTGAGAAAAGAGGAATTTCAAAGTGTTCTTAAGAATTTCATGTGTTTTGGTGTTAAATCTGTAGGATTAGATGTTATTTTGGCGATTTGATCGCACGAGCAAGTTTGTATGATGTTTTAAGACTTGTGTGCCTGTTTGGTTGGGAGCCCCGAGGGCTTGGGTGAGTTTCGGATAGGCTACGGAGTGATTTGTACTTGAGAAAATTTGCTGGTATGATTCAGGTCTGCAGATCTCGCATTTGTGAGGTCTGGCTCGCAAATGCGAGCCTCGCATTTGAGAAGAATGTTCACATTTGCAAGCATGGGAGGGGACTGGGTTGTTCGCAATTGTGAAGAATTGGACCGTTTTTGTGGAAGTTCAAGTTTACATTTGCGACTGGAACTTCGCATTTGCGAAGGCTGCAGGAATGCGAGGGGTTCGCAATTGCGATGCTTTTCTCGCATTTGCGGACTTCGCAAATGCGAAGCTCAGGTCGCAAATGCGACATCTGCAGCTGATAAATCTTGACTTAGACGGGATTTTTCATTCATTCTCCCATTTTTCAAAACCAAGAACACAAGAGGCGGTTTACCAAAGACCTTTTCTTCCCCAAATCATAAGTAAGTAATTCATAACTAGTTTCTTTCAATCTTTTACCTTTTTTTACAAGATTTCATCCTAGAATCTTGGGTTTTTCATGGTGGAATTGGGGATTTTTGGGTAGAAATTAGGAATTTCGAAATTTGGGGATTTAGACCTCAAATTGAGGTCGGATTCCAAAACCAATTGTATATCGGGGCTCGGGGGTGAATGGGTAATCGGGTTTTGGTCCGAATTTCAAATTTTGACCAAGCGGGCCCGGGGTCAGTTTTTGACTCTTTGGGGAAAATGTTGGGAAACTTATAATTATGTATTGAAGTTGATTTCTTTAGTGATAATTGATGTTGTTAAGTTAACTATGACTAGATACGAGTGGTTCGAAGGTGGAAACTAGAGGAAAAGCGATAATTGAGAGTTGAGTTGGCCGTGGATTGAGGTAAGTGTTGTGTCTAACTTTGACTTGAGGGATTAGGGATCCCCGGCTTAATTGCTATGTGAAAATCCATGTGTGTGGCGTATATGTGAGTTGACGAGTACCTATGCGCCGCTAAATTATCTATTTTGCTTGTTTCTTTCCCCGTTCTTAATATATTATCTTCCTATCTTAACTGCTACATGCTCATTGGTGTTTCCATGTTTAATTGCTTCTTGTTAGTTGTTGGTTTTCTTTATTGAAGGCATTAGCTATCCCTGTGACGACCCGACCCGTCGTCACGTGAGTTACCGCCCTGTTTCCCCCATGTTATGCTCCTTCATGTTTCATTATCAGTATTTGATGTGTTAGAGTTAGTTTGGAATGGTTTTGATAAGAAATGAGACACTTAGTCTCTTTAAGGAAGGCTTGTTTTGGAAAAGTCAACCGGATGTTGACCTATGAGTTAGAGGGCTCGGATGTGGATTCCGACGATTCGGTTAGCTTCGGGGGATGATTTGTGACTTAGGAGTGTGATCGGAAGTAATTTTGGAGGTCCGGTGTAGAATTAGGCTTGAATTGGCGAAGTTAGTATTTTGGCGAATTCCGGCGGATAGGTGAGATATTGATCCGAGGGTCGGAATGAGATTCCGAGAGTTGCAGTAGCTTCGTTAGGTGATTTTGGATGTGTGTGCAAAATTTCAGGTCATTCGGAGGTGTTTTGGTTGGGTTTTTGATCGAATGCGTGTTTCGGAAGTTTTAGAAGAACTTAGGCTTAAATTCGATGAGAAATGATGGTTTTAGTGTTGTTTGAGGTGTTTTGATGATGGGAGCAAGTTAGAATAAGGTATTGGATCATGTTGGTGTCTTTGGTTGAGGTCCCGGGGGCCTCGGGGTGATTTCGGATGGCTAACGGGATGAAAATTTAAGTTGGAGATTACAAGTTCATATCTAATATCTGGTATTTTCGCTTCTACGGAAACGGACCGCAGAAGCGGTTCCGCAGAAGCGTGAGGAGGGTCGCAAAAGTGGCTTATGGCCTAGTAGGGTTGTTTCGCAGAAGCGGAACTTTTTCCGCTTAAGCGAGTCCGCAGAAGCGGACAGGCGAACGCAGAAGCGGTTTTTGTGCTGGAGAGTTAGTTCCGCAGAAGCGGACATTATGTCGCAGAAGCGGCCTTGGGTTTTAAATGAAATTTCGCAGAAGCGGAAAAATTACTGCAGATGCGGTAGTCGCAGAAGCGACAAAGGACCGCAGAAGCGGAAATAACTGATCAGAAAGGGTTTTAATTCCCTTCGCGAAATATTTACAGAATACATATATCAACTTCGGACTTGGGGTGTTCTTGAGCGATTTTGAAGAGGAAATTCAAGGTCTTCGATCAGGTAAGCATTCTTGGACTTAGAACACAATTTTATCATGCAAATACATGAAATTAGGCTGAAAACTTAAGGAAATAAGGTCAAAAATGGTGGTTTAGGGCTTGAAACCTAAGAGAACAAAAATGAGAATTTGAAGGGTCATTTGGACTCGGATTGTGGTAAATTTGATATGTATAGACTCGTGGCGAGACGAGGAATCCGGTGATCTAAATTTTGTAATTTTTAGAGACGTGGGCCCGGGGCTCGGGTTTTGCAAACTTCGTGATTTTCGATGTTTTTCGAGTCTTTTCGATTGGGTTATATTCCCTTGGCATATTGTGACGTATTCGTTGTAGTTTTGGTCAGATTCGACGCGCGAAGAGGTGAATTCGAAAGGCAAGGGCATAGCAAGCTAGGACTCCGGCCAGCTTGAGGTTAGTAATAAATGTAAATGCTGTGTTGAGGGTTTGAAACCCCGAATTTGCACAACGTAGTGCTATGTAAGGTGACTTGCACGCCGGATAACGGGCGTGGGGTAGAGCACCGTCGGGGATTGTGACTTGGTCCGTCCCGTTTAATAAAATTGATACCTATTTGATTGTAGATTTGTAATATCCTTATAAAAATGGATTAATTGTCATAATTGGGCTTCGTGCCAACTACTTGAATCCTTCAGGGATTATTTTACTGGTTTCTTACCGTATTTATAGATATTGAACTCAGTCCTGGTGTTTGACACTGTTTTGTAAACTCAGCCATTTTTCTTAAAGCAGAAACTAAATTAATATTTTTAAATAAAGTTTGGGCTGAATATTTTTATACTATTGTGCTGAAAGGCTTATGTGATTTTGGACTGATTATCGGATCGGGCTGCACGCCGCAGTGGTATGAGAATGATATTGATATGAGGCCAAGGGCCTGTTTGATGCCACGAGATGGCTTATTATTGCGCTTGGGCCGTAAGGGGCCCCTCCCGGAGTCTGCACACCCCCAATGACGCCGTCGACGTTAAATAAATGGAGCGGGCTGCACGGCCGCAGCGGGGTACTGGAGGTACCAGTTTATGTGTTGCATTGCATACTTGATTGCCATTTACTTATTTATCTGCTGTGATATTCTATAATTATTTTTCATTAGTCTATTGAGTTGATGGTATTTAGATTGAGCTGCTGTAATTATAGCTTACTTTGTGCATGTCCAGGATTTCTTACTCTCAACCCTTATTTATGTTTATTACTTTCTGGGTTGGAAGTACTCACAATACTCCCTGCACCTTGTGTGCAGATCCAGGTACACCACAGGGTGAGTGAGGATTTGTTAGCTGAGCAGCAGGATCTGGGAGTATCGAGGTAGCTGCATGGCGTTCGTGGCCTTGATCTCTCCCATCTATCTTTATCCTTTATTCGCATTTTCTTTCCTAGACAGATTTGTGATTAGGTGAATATTCTGTATTAGAGGCTCATGTTCGTGACACCAGATTCTGTGGGCTGACTAGTATTTTATTTTGGGGTTTTCGAATATTAGAGATTATTTCAGAGATTTCGCACTTAAATTGGTATTTTATTAGTGATTATTTATTTGTTCATCGAGGTTAATTGGCTAAGGTTGTGTAAATGGTCGGGCTTGCCTAGCAGTGTGTTGGGCGCCATCACGACCGGGGTTGGGTCGTGACAATCCCGTAGTTTCATTGTATCACATTATTGGTTAAAGTTGGTTTATCGATGTTTTATGTACATTTTGGGTTGGTCTCACTGTGTAGTATTAGTTGAGTGAAGTTTCATAATTGTGTAGCTTTAATTTATGTTTGCTTTGGTTTGAGGCTTAAATATTGTTGAGAGTTTTGAGCTGAATTGTGTAATTCCTGATCTTATTGTGTGATTGGTACTGATATGGTGGGATCGGGTTACGCGCCGCAACTGGAGGAATAAGGTGATATATTGAGGAGGAATAAGGGTAAAATGCTATTATATGGTGGGATCGGGTTGCACGCCGCAACAGGAGTAACAAGGGTGGTATGTTGAGGAGAAATAAGGGTGAATTACTGTTGCACGGTGGGATCGGTTGCACTCCGCAATAGGAGGAATAAGGGTGGATTGATATGGAGTAATAAGGGTGCATATTCATACAGATATTGACTATATGGTGGGATCGGGATGTGCATTGCATCAGTTTATGTGTTTATGTATCTTTCTTCTACTGTGCAAGTTATTCTGTAATTTGACTTTACACTTAAGGATTGGTTGCAGCTGAGTACTGATGAGAAACCAGAGTTCTGACTTCTTTCCTTGCAAGTTACTGTTTCATTTTGTTCTGTACTTCTTTCTACTTTTTTCATACTGTAGACAGGTTATGTTGTGATTTCCCCACCATAGCCTCGTCACTACCTCGTCGAGGTTAGGTTTGGCACTTACCAGTACATGGGGTTGGTTGTACTGATACTGCACTCTGCACTTTCTGTGCAGATTTTAGAGCTGGTAGTGGCTGATCGAGAGGTCGGTTGCAGACATTTCATCTAGGAGACCCAAGGTAGTCCTGCTGGCGTCCGAAGGCCCTGGCGTCCCCTCCTATATTTCTACTTTCCTATTTTCTTTTCTTTCGAAATAGATGTAATTTCTTTCAGAACGATGATTGCAGATATTCATAGTATGTTCGTGGATTGTGACACCGGATTCCGGGTAGTAGTAATAGCTATGGTATTGTTAATAGTATATACAGAAAAGGTTATTTATGTACTTCCGCATTCACTTTTACTTGGTTTAGTTTGTTAATTTTTATCTATGAAATGTAAAGGAAAAAGGTTAATAAAACTCTAACATTGCTTGCCTAGCAAATGTGATTAGGCGCCATCACGGTCTTGAGGGTGGAAATTATGGGTCGTGACAAGTATTTTCTTATTTCAAATATTTTTTTTATTTTCTGTCTTATAAATAATAATTTAGTTAAAATAAGAATGACCCAACCCAATATATATAAATTAAAGTAATACTAAAAGTGAATCATGTAAAACACGATACTTATATCCTTTATTTTTATTTTTTCAAAGTTTCATTCAGATTAATAGCATTATTATTTCAAGAGCTCTCTAATTAGCCATATTTTTTTTGGTCATATAGAGCGGCTAAAAATATATAATTCTCTTATTGGGTTATTATTTATTAGATGGAAAATAAAAAATAAAATTGTATTTTCCGATCACTATAATTTTTACATGAGTTAGTAAAAATTTTATGATTTTTGAGGTTATTTTTCGAGGAACCAAAAATGAAGGTTGTCTCCTTATGTTAGGCTGGATGTGATCTTTTGTGCCAAAATTGTGCTTGGTAGGGGTTCTTATTTACTTGATTTGGGAGTTCAAAATTGACTTGAAGAGTTCCCTCAACCCCAATACTTTGCTAAAGAAAAGGTTAAGGTTTCAGAATAGGTAAAGAGAAAGAATGACACGGCATCAAATGCATGCCTCAAATAGTGTTTCAGAAGAGATTATAAGAAAGTGCATTTCTTTAACTTCACATGCCGGAAATAGTGCCACTGCTTTGCTGGTTGTTAGTACGATGGTATAGTGATGGTTGAAGCCAAGAGGTAAGGGAGGCTGGCCCGTCAGGCTGCGGCTCAAGGTGGGTATGGAGGTGAACTGGTGAAGAGGGAGGCGGCTGATCTGGTTGGGGAGAATTAGTAAATGCCAAGGTGTTTTTTTTAATGATGTGGTTTTAATTCATTGGGCGTTTGAACTCCACACACTTATTTATTTTTGGGACTCTTATAATTTGGTTGAAACTTGAAAAAAGAGTTTTCGAATTTGTGTTGAAAAATATTTTTTGAAAGTTAAAGTTGTGTTTGAACATGCATTTTATTTGGAAAAATATAAAGTTATGAGTGAAAGAAAAATTTTCACCCAAAAACTGCCATAAACCAGTTTTTAGGAACTTGTATTTTTTTTTTTTCAATAATTGATCATATTCCATTAACAATACTTTTTTTTGAAGATAATTAGCCAAAATCTATGTCCAAATGGGAGCTTAAATAGTACTCCCTTTGTTTTAAAAAGATTGACACTATCTTTTTATTAGTCCGTTTAAAAATACTGACACCTGATATGATAGGTTTAGATCACAAGTTTTAAAAGTTTTACACCCACACAAATACTATGATTTATTTAAGATCCCATATCTTAAAAGTCTTCTCTTCTTTATTAAAGTTTGCGCCAAGTTAAACTATGACATCTTTTTTTTTGAAATATAGGGAATAGTATGAGTGTCCAATAGGTAATAGAAATGAAAAATTACAACAACTTTAAGGAGATCCATTGTCTTTGTATGTGAGACCCCATATTTTTTTTTCTCTTCTCTTACGTAATATACGTAACGTGGCGTAGTTATATTAGGTATATATGATTGGGTATAACATCACACTGGTCACATATTATGTTTTGGAATCAAGCAAGTTGCGAAATAAAGGTCGGCAAAAGTTGTCGTAAATTTCTCTAATAAATTTTCTAAATTTTGGGTCAAATGTATCAAATCATTTCTCCCAATATATAAAGAGTTATGAGACCCACAACCTATCGAATCGAAGGTCTACGAGCCTAGTTTTTAACCAAAAAAACCTCACATCAAACGGATATTGAAGTAAAAAGATATTGATGTTTTACCCCGGACTGTCCAGGCTGAAACCAGGTCGCAAACCGGGTCGGGTCAAACAAGTGGTATAAGTCGGTAAACTCGACTTTGAAGAGCTCAAAACATTTCATTTCAGTCCCAAAACAGTGTGCAAGCTGAATAGAGGGTTCCATGGTGTTCTTGAGTGATTAAGATGCGTTTTTAACGATTTTTACCGTTAAAGTTTGCCCCCGTGCCTAGAAACTCAATCTCTACGGTTTGCAACCGTTTCCCCCTTCTATTAGTTGTGTTTGGAGCTATTTTTGGAATATAGAAATTTATTGTTGTTGCTGGTTCTTCAGGCTTTATACTTGGTTTGCCAAGGTAATCATCTTGGGACTCTTTTATGATCGTTTTTACAAAGTTTTACGGACGTTTCGTCAAGTTAAGGTCATATGGAAAATCTGCTAATTTAAACTCAATTATGAACTGTTTATAGGTGCGTATAAGCTGCATATATATAGTGTTTGCAAAGCTTAGGATGTAAGGAACAACTTTCGTGAAGGAACTAAAGGCATTCGGACGTTCGTTGGAAAGTTATGTTAAGGCTAAGCTCCATCCTTCCTTTTTGCACGAATTCTTGGAAATTCCTAAGACGCCAAATGTGATATTTTACTATTCTATTGCTAGAAAGACCTTCTGTGAAAGGCATTGGGATTGTAGCTGAAGTATTTTCATGATTCTATTAGGTTGATATTCCACTCGTTCGGTTAAATAGGGTATTCGACATCTATATATATCATTTTGTCGGCTTTCTTATCTATGTGTCTATATATATGAATTCTTATTCGTCTTGGGATTGTGTGACTAAACAAAATAAAGGCATTTAGTATTTGCGATCAGTCCTTCTTCCTTGTTAAAAGGTATTTTAAAATCTCTAAAGTGGCACGTCAATTTCAAAAAATCTCAAATATAAGTTTTTATGTTTAAACTACTAAAACACTTGATTTTTGAAATTACTTTCTTTTACTAATTATCAATAAATTAGGTATAAGGACTAAGTGAAGTACCTTAAGCTTTTTATGAACATCTTCAGAGTTAAGTTATCTTTCTAATAGTCGAGTTAATTTTTCAAGCTTATTCAAATAATAAAATATGAGGTTCCACGAGACAATTGTATGCGATACGAAGGTGATTATGAGATTATGATAATAAGAGTACCAATGAGCCAAGATTGGCTAAGTTCTTGTTATGGCCTATTATGTGCATTCAAAGTTCATATCATACATGGCATATTATGCATGGACTTCGAGCTATAATCGGAGGTAAGGGGCCTATTTGCCCGAAAGACTATATGTATTGTACAGATGGCCACAGGTTGGCAATATGATACCGGTTAGCTACCGGAAGAGACCACCATTGCTAGCATTTGGTTGGGTATGTCATGCATTTGCATCAATATATATGTATTCACGACATACGATTACACGAGCATACCATGCATATTTGATTACTATGAGGTCGGATGTCGGCCATGGAGGCTATCAGAGTTTCAGTGTCAGGTGGTATCTCTATTACCGTTTTTTTCATCAGCTATGTATGATTCTACTTTCTGCCTTACATACCAGTACATTTTTATTCGTACTGATGTCCCGTTGCCTGGGGACACTGCATTTTTGTTTCGTGCGTGCAGGTCCAGGTAGGGACTCTGATCGACCCCTCCGCTAGGATTTCGGGGTTCAGCTGTGAGTTGGTAAGCTCCACCTCTTCCTGGAGCTATCATAGGATGGTTACTTTTGTTGTACAGTTTGGGTATAGTCGGGGCCTTATCCCGACAGTGCTTATGACACTCTTAGAGGCTATTGTGGACACAGTATTCTGGGTTTCTTTTTTCCAGCTTTTCAGTCTCCAGCCCATAGGCTTGGCATGTATATATATGTGTGTAGGCATGTATGTCTCAAATTGCGGCCTCGTCGGCCAGCTAGTACTTTATTATTTTAGCTCGTCTACCTTTGTTTATATGGCTTATTGTTATTCAGGTCATGACCTTAATGGTCCANCGCGAACCGGTCAGGTCAAAAAAGTGGTATAAGTTCGGAAACTTGACTTGAAGACCTCAAACATTTCATTTCAGTCCCAAAACAGTGAGCAAGCTGAATATAGGGTTCCATGGTGTTCTTGAGTGATTAGCTGGTCTTCAGGCTTATACTGGTTTACCAAGGTAATCATCTTGGGACTCTTTATGATCGTTTTTATAACGTTTTACGGACGTTTCATCAAGTTAACGTCATATGGCAAAATCTGCCGATTTAAACTCAATTATGAACTGTTTATAGGTGCGTATAAGCTGCATATATATATATAGTGTTTGCGAAGCTTAGGACGTAAGGAACAACTTTCGTGAAGGAACTACAGGCATCCGAATGTTCGTTGGAAAGGTATGTTAAGGCTAAGCTTCGTCCTTCCTTTTTGCATGAATTCTTAGAAATTCCTAAGACGCCAAATGTGATATTTTACTATTCTATTGCTAGAAAGACCTTCTATGAAATGCATTGGGTAGCTGAAGTATTTTCATGATTCTATTAGGTTGATATTCCACTCGTTCGGTTAAATAGGGTATTCGACATCTATATATGTCATTTTGTCGGCTTTCTTATCTATGTGTCTATATATATGAATTCTTATTCGTCTTGGGGTTGTGTGACTAATAAAGGCATTTAGTATTTGCGATTAGTCCTTCTTCCTTGTTAAATGGTATTTTAAAATCTCTAAAGTGGCACGTCGATTTCCAAAAATCTCAAATATAATTTTTTTATGTTTAAACTACTAAAACACTTGATTTTTGAAATACTTTCTTTTACTAATTATCAAGAAATCAGGTATATGGACTAAGTGAATTACCGTAAGTTTTTTTTTATGAACATCTTCAGACTTAAGTTATCTTTCTAAAAGTCGAGTTAAATTTTCAAGCTTATTCAATAAAACATGAGGTTCCACGAGACAATTGTATGCGATACGAAGGTGATTATGAGATTATGATAATAAGAGTACCAATGAGCCAAGATTGGCTAAGTTCTTGTTATGGCCTATTATGTGCATTCAAAGTTCATATCATACATGGCATATTATGCATGGACTTCGAGCTATAATCGGAGGTAAGGGGCATATTTGCCCGAAAGACTATATGTATTGTACAGATGGCCACAGTTTGGCAATATGATACCGGCTAGCTACCGAAAGAGACCGCCATTGCTAGCATTTGGTTGGGTATGTCATGCATTTGCATCAATACATATGTATTCACGACACAGGATTACACGAGCATACCATGCATATTTGATTACTATGAGGTCAGATGTCGGCCATGGAGGCTATCAGAGTTTCAGTGTCAGGTGGTATCTCTATTACCTTTTTTTTTTTCATTAGCTATGTATGATTCTACTTTCTGCCTTACATACCAGTACATTTTATTCGTACTGATGTCCCGTTGCCTGGGGACACTACATTTTTGTTTCGTGCGTGCAGGTCCAGGTAGGGACTCTGATCGACCCCTCCGCTAGGATTTTGGGGTTCAGCTGTGAGTTGGTAAGCTCCACCTCTTCCTGGAGCTATCATAGGATGGTTACTTTTGTTGTACAGTTTGGGTATAGTCGGGGCCTTATCCCGACAGTGCTTATGACACTCTTAGAGGCTATTTCTGGACACAGTATTCTGGGTTTCTTTTTTTTCCGCTTTCAGTCTCCAGTCCATAGGCTTGGCATGTATATATATGTGTGTAGGCATGTATGTCTCAAATTGCGGCCTCGTCGGCCAGCTAGTACTTTATTATTTTAGCTCGTCTACCTTTGTTTATATGGCTTATTGTTATTCAGTTCATGACCTTAATGGTCCACGCTTAGTATTTCAGATGTAGTGTTGCCCGATCTATTGGGCCCCCAATTTAGTTAGCCAATATGTTTAGTGGCTAACTCGATCGAATACAGTATCGAGTGCCAGTCGTGCCTCCCCTAGTTTGGGGCGTGACACGGGACATCTTCAGGAATCTCGACCCTCTTTACGGACGGTGCCTTGAACGCAAAGGGGTCCAAACTTGGCATCATACTGAAGCCACCCACAGGCAACATAATTAGACAACCTATTAGAACTGTAAAATTGACCAACAATGAGGCCGAATATGAGGCCATGATTGCAGGTCTGGAACTGGCCAAAAGCTAGGGCGGAGGTGGTTAAAGCTAAGTGTGACTCCCTCCTTGTAGTGAACCAAGTTAACGGAACATTCGAAGTCAGAGAAAAACGAATGCAAAGGTACCTAGACAAGTTACAGGTAAAATTGCATCGGTTCAAAAAATGGACTTTGCAGCACGTGCCTCGAGATTAAAATAGTAAGGCTGATGCCTTTGCAAACATAGGGTCGTCAGTCCAAGACGACGAGCTTAACCTGGGGGCAGTCGTACAACTCATGAGGTTGGTAGTAGAAGAAGGTCACACCGAAATAAACTCCACAAGCTTAACTTGGGATTGGAGGAATAAATACGTAGAGTATTTGGAGATCGGAAAACTTCCCTCAGATCTAAAGGAATCGAGGGCCCTGCGCACAAAAGCAGCCCGATTCAGCTTGTCCGAGGATGGAACCTTGTTCAGAAGAATGTTCGATTGCCCACTAGCGATATGTTAAGGCTAAGCTCCGTCCTTCCTTTTTGCACGAATTCTTGGAAATTCCTAAGACGCCAAATGTGATATTTTACTATTCTATTGCTAGAAATAGAATCATGATATTTTCATGATTCTATTAGGTTGATATTCCACTCGTTCGGTTAAATAGGGTATTCGACATCTATATATATCATTTTGTCGGCTTTCTTATCTATGTGTCTATATATATGAATTCTTATTCGTCTTGGGGTTGTGTGACTAAACAAAATAAAGGCATTTAGTATTTGCGATCAGACTTTCTTCCTTGTTAAAGGGTATTTTAAAATCTCTAAGGTGGCACGTCGATTTCCAAAAATCTCAAATATAATTTTTTTATGTTTAAACTACTAAAACACTTGATTTTTGAAATACTTTCTTTTACTAATTATCGAGAAATCAGGTATATGGACTAAGTGAAGTACCTTTAAATATTTTTTTATGAACATCTTCAGAGTTAAGTTATCTTTCTAAAAGTCGAGTTAAGTTTTCAAGCTTATTCAAAAAAACATGAGGTTCCACGAGACAATTGTATGTGATACGAAGGTGATTATGAGATTATGATAATAAGAGTACCAATGAGCCAAGATTGGCTAAGTTCTTGTTATGGCCTATTATGTGCATTCAATGTTCATATCATACATGGCATATTATGCATGGACTTCGAGCTATAATCGGAGGTAAGGGGCCTATTTGCCCGAAAGACTATATGTATTGTACAGATGGCCACAGGTTGGCAATATGATACCGGTTAGCTACCGGAAGAGACCGCCATTGCTAGCATTTGGTTGGGTAGGTAATGCATTTGCATCAATATATATGTATTCACGACATATGATTACACGAGCATACCATGCATATTTGATTACTATGAGGTCGGATGTCGGCCATGGAGGCTATCAGAGTTTCAGTGTCAGGTGGTATCTCTATTACCTTTTTTTTCATTAGCTATGTATGATTCTACTTTCTGCCTTACATACCAGTACATTTTATTCGTACTGATGTCCCGTTGCCTAGGGACACTGCATTTTTGTTTCGTGCGTGCAGGTCCAGGTAGGGACTCTGATCGACCCCTCCGCTAGGATTTCGGGGTTCAGGTGTGAGTTGGTATGCTCCACCTCTTCCTGGAGCTATCATAGGATGGTTACTTTTGTTGTACAGTTTGGGTATAGTCGGGGCCTTATCCCGACAGTGCTTATGACACTCTTAGAGGCTATTGTGGACACAGTATTCTAGGTTTCTTTTTGCAGCTTTCAGTCTCCAGCCCATAGGTTTGGCATGTATATATATGTGTGTAGGCATGTATGTCTCCAATCGCGGCCTCGTCGGCCAGCTAGTACTTTATTATTTTGGCTCGTCTACCTTTGTTTATATGTCTTATTGTCATTCATGTCATGACCTTAATGGTCCAGGCTTAGTATTTCAGATGTTGTGCTGCCCGATCTGTTGGGCCCCCAGTTTAGTTAGCTAGTATGTCTAATGGCTAACTCGGTCGAATACAGTATCGAGTGCCAGTCGTGCCTCCCCTAGTTTAGGGCGTGACAAAATTTGTATCAGAGCAGGTCGTATCCCAGGGAGTCCACAAACCGTGTCTAGTAGAGTCTTGATTATGGGTGTATTGTGCACCACACTTATAATCAGGAGGCTATGAGGCATTTAGGAATGGTTACGTTTTTTCAATTAATAGATCGTGCTATAGAGCGAAGTTATAAGAACATATGAAATCTAAATCGTGTTTTGTGTTTCTTATCTAACAGGCTACCTACACTCAGGAGATGGCACAACGAGAGATAGGTATGGATCCGGGGGAAGGTACCAGTCGTTCCCCACCGGGTCAGAGGGATAGATATCCCTTAGAGGCACACAGTGAGTCTCCAGTAGCCCTAGTTTCAGCTTCCCCAGCACTTGTTGGAGCCCAGGGAGATGCAGTACCCCCAGCCTCACCAGTTCCATTAGTACCTGAGGCAGCTAGAGACACAGGACCTCCAACACATGTTGTTCCCCCATCAGAGACTGGGGAGCAGGGGATGAGGGAGGCAGTTCTATTGCTAACTAGGATGGTTTCTATTCATGAGCGACAGCTAGAGTCGGGAGCAGATGCCCGAAAAGATCGGACAGGAAGCTCGACGGTACGAGAGTTTCTTCACTTGGCCCCTCCATTATTTACAGGATCCAGTTCCACTGAGGATCCCCAGGACTTTATAGACAATATGTATAGAGTATTGAGGGTGATGCATGCCTCCGTCACAGAGGTTGTGGAGTTGGCTTCTTTTCGACTACGTGATGTAGCCGTCCAATGGTATGAGGCATGGGAGAGATCTAGAGGACCCGATGCTCTGCCAGCAGAGTGGGAGGACATCTCTGAGGCATTTTTAGCCCATTATTTGCCACAGGAGGTTCGGGAGGCCCGTCTTGACCAGTTTCTTAACCTGAAGCAGGGGGATATGAGTGTGAGGGATTATAGCCATAAGTTTAATTCTTTGGCGAGGTATGGACCAGATATCGTACGTACCATGAGGGTTAGAGTTCATCATTATGTGGATGGTTTGGGGGATCATCTGATTAGAGATTGTAGGGTAGCTTCCCTATCGGATGGTGTAGATATTTCTCGCATACAGGCTTTCGCTTAGACTACATAGGACCTTTCCCGTCGGATTCGTGATACTCGCAGGGATAGGGAGCAGAGTAAGAGGGCTCGTACTATAGGGTCTTATAGGGAGCCACAGAGTGATTTTAGGCCCCCACTCCATAGATATCCACCTTGGTCAGCAAGTAGTTTCCCACCACAGATGCAGGGCCAGCGGTTTGATCGTTATATTCAGTCAGGACCGGGGCAGAGCTCATGCCAGCCTGAGGGCCGTCGACAGGAGCGTTCCGCACAAATGAGAGAGCCTACTCCTCCATGTACTCAGTGCGGTAAGCTGCACACCGGGCAGTGTAGACAGGATTCTAATGCATGTTATCATTGTGGGCAGACAGGACATTTTATTAGCCGGTGCCCGGGGTTAGGCAGAAGTGCACCAGCTCAGCCTTCAGGATACACAGCAGCCTCTTCACCCTCAGTCCGTGCTCCCCGACCAGGTCCAAAGTCTACTCAGGGTCGTGGTAGGGGGAGAGGTGGAGGAGACACCTCGGGTTCTAGTGGTGTCCAGAACCGCTTTTATGCACTCACAGGCCGACAGGATTCAGAGGCATCCCTAGATGTTGTCACAGGTATATTGATAATACATTCTCATGTCTTTTATGCATTGATAGATCCCGACTCTACATTTTCATATATTACTCCATTTATTGCTGGTAAGCTTGACATGAGATCTGAGTTGTTGCCACAGTCAGTTGAGGTGTCTACGCCAGTTGGCGACTCTATTGTAGCTAATCATGTCTATCAAGGTTGTACAGTGTTAATTAATGATCGTCCAACCTCTGTTGATTTAGTTGAATTGGTTATGCTAGACTTCGATGTCATTATGGGTATGGATTGGTTGGCAGCTTCTTATGCTAATATTGATTGTCATGCAAAGTTGGTCCGATTTCATTTTCCTGGTGAGCCTGTCCTTGAATGGAAAGGTAATGCAGCCATGCCCAGGGGTAAGTTTGTTTCATACCTTAGGGCTCGGAAGTTTATTGCTAAAGGCTGTATATACCATCTGGTTCATGTCAGGGATATAGATAAGGAGCCAGCGACTCTTCAGTCGGTTCCTATTGTGAATGAATTCCCGACAATATTCCCTGACGAGCTTCCAGGAATTCCCCCTGAAAGGGAAATCGATTTTGCTATAGATTTGCTTCCTGATACGCAGCCTATATCCATTCCTCCCTACAGAATGGCTCCTGCAGAGCTAAGGGAACTGAAGGAACAACTGAAGGACTTGCTTGCAAGGGCTTTATAAGGCCAAGTACATCCCTATGGGGTGCTCCGGTGCTCTTTGTTCGAAAGAAAGATGGCTCCTTGCGGATGTGTATTGACTACAGGCAGCTAAATAAAGTCACTATCAAGAATAAGTATCCTCTTCCACGGATTGATGACTTGTTCGACCAGTTACAAGGTGCCAAATGCTTTTCGAAGATCGACTTGCGATCCAGTTATCATCAGCTACGAGTCAGGGATATTGATATCCCAAAAACAGCATTTAGGACGAGGTATGGCCATTTTGAATTCCTTGTCATGTCTTTCGGGCTTACAAATGCCCCAGCAGCCTTTATGGATCTTATGAACCGGGTATTCAAACCATTCTTGGATGAATTTGTGATTGTGTTTATTGACGACATCCTGATATATTCACGATCGGAAGCCGAGCATGC